>NW_026999341.1:0-102071 GCF_037126465.1 Ornithodoros turicata
TGCGCGAAATACCGCATACACACGTGTTTAGACCACACGTACAAAATAAAAAGAATCACCTATAATTTGGAAATCATGCCATATGTCGAAAGCATATACATGCAAAGTTCCTCAGGCAGCCACTGTTTCGCGAAATACCATATACACGCGTGTTTAGTTGCACGCACAAAATAAAGAGAATGACCTATAATTTGAAAATAATGCCATATGTCGAAAGCATAAACATGCACAGTACCTCAGGCAGCCACTCTTACGCGAAATACCGCATACACGCGTGTTTAGTCCGCACGTACAAAATAAGAAGTATCACCTATAATTTGAAAATAATGCCATATGTCGAAAGCATAAACATGCAAAGTTCCTCAGGCAGCCACTATTTCGCGAAATACCGCATACACGCGTGTTTAGTTGCACACACAAAATGAAAAGAATGACCTATAATTTGAAAATATGTCGAAAGCATAAACATGCACAGTACCTCAGGCAGCCACTGTTGCGCGAAATACCGCATACACGCGTGTTTAGTCCGCACGTACAAAATAAGAAGTATCACCTATAATTTGAAAATAATGCCATATGTCGAAAGCATAAACATGCAAAGTTCCTCAGGCAGCCACTCTTTCGCGAAATACCGCATACAGGCGTGTTTAGTTGCACACACAAAATGAAAAGAATGACCTATAATTTGAAAATAATGCCATATGTCGAAAGCATAGACATGCAGAGTACCTAAGCAGCCACTGTTGCGCGAAATACCGCATACACGCGTGTTTAGTCCGCACGTACAAAATAAAAAGAATCACCTATAATTTGAAAATAATGCCATATGTCGAAAGCATAAACATGCAAAGTTCCTCAGGCAGCCACTGTTTCGCGAAATACCGCATACACGCGTGTTTAGTTGCACGCCCAAAATAAAAAGAATGACCTATAATTTGAAAATAATGCCATATGTCGAAAGCATAAACATGCAAAGTTCCTCAGGCAGCCACTGTTTCGCGAAATACCGCATACACGCGTGTTTAGTTGCACGCACAAAATAAAAAGAATGACCTATAATTTGAAAATAATGCCATATGTCGAAAGCATAAACATGCAAAGTTCCTCAGGCAGCCACTGTTTCGCGAAATACCGCATACACGCGTGTTTAGTTGCACACACAAAATGAAAAGAATGACCTATAATTTGAAAATAATGCCATATGTCGAAAGCATAAACATGCAAAGTTCCTCAGGCAGCCACTGTTTCGCGAAATACCGCATACACGCGTGTTTAGTTGCACACACAAAATGAAAACAATGACCTATAATTTGAAAATAATGCCATATGTCGAAAGCATAAACATGCAGAGTACCTAAGCAGCCACTGTTGCGCGAAATACCGCATACACGCGTGTTTAGTCCGCATGCACAAAATAAAAAGAATGACCTATATTTTGAAAATAATGCCATATGTCGAAAGCATAAACATGCAAAGTTCCTCAGGCAGCCACTGTTGCGCGAAATACCGCATACACACGTGTTTAGACCACACGTACAAAATAAAAAGAATCACCTATAATTTGGAAATCATGCCATATGTCGAAAGCATATACATGCAAAGTTCCTCAGGCAGCCACTGTTTCGCGAAATACCATATACACGCGTGTTTAGTTGCACGCACAAAATAAAGAGAATGACCTATAATTTGAAAATAATGCCATATGTCGAAAGCATAAACATGCACAGTACCTCAGGCAGCCACTCTTACGCGAAATACCGCATACACGCGTGTTTAGTCCGCACGTACAAAATAAGAAGTATCACCTATAATTTGAAAATAATGCCATATGTCGAAAGCATAAACATGCAAAGTTCCTCAGGCAGCCACTGTTTCGCGAAATACCATATACACGCGTGTTTAGTTGCACGCACAAAATAAAGAGAATGACCTATAATTTGAAAATAATGCCATATGTCGAAAGCATAAACATGCACAGTACCTCAGGCAGCCACTCTTACGCGAAATACCGCATACACGCGTGTTTAGTCCGCACGTACAAAATAAGAAGTATCACCTATAATTTGAAAATAATGCCATATGTCGAAAGCATAAACATGCAAAGTTCCTCAGGCAGCCACTGTTTCGCGAAATACCGCATACACGCGTGTTTAGTTGCACACACAAAATAAAGAGAATGACCTATAATTTGAAAATAATGCCATATGTCGAAAGCATAAACATGCACAGTACCTCAGGCAGCCACTGTTGCGCGAAATACTGCATACACGCGTGTTTAGTCCGCACGTACAAAATAAGAAGTATCACCTATAATTTGAAAATAATGCCATATGTTGAAAGCATAAACATGCAAAGTTCCTCAGGCAGCCACTGTTGCGCGAAATACCGCATACACGCGTGTTTAGACCACACGTACAAAATAAAAAGAATCACCTATAATTTGGAAATCATGCCATATGTCGAAAGCATATACATGCAAAGTTCCCCAGGCAGCCACTGTTTCGCGAAATACCATATACACGCGTGTTTAGTTGCACGCACAAAATAAAGAGAATGACCTATAATTTGAAAATAATGCCATATGTCGAAAGCATAAACATGCACAGTACCTCAGGCAGCCACTGTTGCGCGAAATACTGCATACACGCGTGTTTAGTCCGCACGTACAAAATAAGAAGTATCACCTATAATTTGAAAATAATGCCATATGTTGAAAGCATAAACATGCAAATTTCCTCAGGCAGCCACTGTTTCGCGAAATACCGCATACACGCGTGTTTAGTTGCACACACAAAATGAAAAGAATGACCTATAATTTGAAAATAATGCCATATGTCGAAAGCATAAACATGCACAGTACCTCAGGCAGCCACTGTTGTGCGAAATACCGCATACACGCGTGTTTAGTTGCACGCACAAAATAAAAAGAATGACCTATAACTTGAAAATAATGCCATATGTCGAAAGCATAAACATGCACAGTACCTCAGGCAGCCACTGTTGCGCGAAATACCGCATACACGCGTGTTTAGTTGCACACACAAAATGAAAAGAATGACCTATAATTTGAAAAAATGCCATATGTCGAAAGCGTAAACATGCAGAGTGCCTAAGCAGCCACTGTAGCGCGAAATACCGCATACACGCGTGTTTAGTCCGCACGTACAAAATAAAAAGAATGACCTATAATTTGAAAATAATGCCATATGTCGAAAGCATAAACATGCAAAGTTCCTCAGGCAGCCACTGTTTCGCGAAATACCGCATACACGCGTGTTTAGTTGCACACACAAAATGAAAAGAATGACCTATAATTTGAAAATATGTCGAAAGCATAAACATGCACAGTACCTCAGGCAGCCACTGTTGCGCGAAATACCGCATACACGCGTGTTTAGTCCGCACGTACAAAATAAGAAGTATCACCTATAATTTGAAAATAATGCCATATGTCGAAAGCATAAACATGCAAAGTTCCTCAGGCAGCCACTCTTTCGCGAAATACCGCATACAGGCGTGTTTAGTTGCACACACAAAATGAAAAGAATGACCTATAATTTGAAAATAATGCCATATGTCGAAAGCATAGACATGCAGAGTACCTAAGCAGCCACTGTTGCGCGAAATACCGCATACACGCGTGTTTAGTCCGCACGTACAAAATAAAAAGAATCACCTATAATTTGAAAATAATGCCATATGTCGAAAGCATAAACATGCAAAGTTCCTCAGGCAGCCACTGTTTCGCGAAATACCGCATACACGCGTGTTTAGTTGCACGCACAAAATAAAAAGAATGACCTATAATTTGAAAATAATGCCATATGTCGAAAGCATAAACATGCAAAGTTCCTCAGGCAGCCACTGTTTCGCGAAATACCGCATACACGCGTGTTTAGTTGCACACACAAAATGAAAAGAATGACCTATAATTTGAAAATAATGCCAATTGTCGAAAGCATAAACATGCAGAGTACCTAAGCAGCCACTGTTGCGCGAAATACCGCATACACGCGTGTTTAGTCCGCATGCACAAAATAAAAAGAATGACCTATAATTTGAAAATAATGCCATATGTCGAAAGCATAAACATGCAAAGTTCCTCAGGCAGCCACTGTTGCGCGAAATACCGCATACACGCGTGTTTAGACCACACGTACAAAATAAAAAGAATCACCTATAATTTGGAAATCATGCCATATGTCGAAAGCATATACATGCAAAGTTCCTCAGGCAGCCACTGTTTCGCGAAATACCATATACACGCGTGTTTAGTTGCACGCACAAAATAAAGAGAATGACCTATAATTTGAAAATAATGCCATATGTCGAAAGCATAAACATGCACAGTACCTCAGGCAGCCACTGATGCGCGAAATACTGCATACACGCGTGTTTAGTCCGCACGTACAAAATAAGAAGTATCACCTATAATTTGAAAATAATGCCATATGTTGAAAGCATAAACATGCAAATTTCCTCAGGCAGCCACTGTTTCGCGAAATACCGCATACACGCGTGTTTAGTTGCACACACAAAATGAAAAGAATGACCTATAATTTGAAAATAATGCCATATGTCGAAAGCATAAACATGCAGAGTACCTAAGCAGCCACTGTTGCGCGAAATACCGCATACACGCGTGTTTAGTCCGCACGTACAAAATAAAAAGAATCACCTATAATTTGAAAATAATGCCATATGCCGAAAGCATAAACATGCAAAGTTCCTCAGGCAGCCACTGTTTCGCGAAATACCGCATACACGCGTGTTTAGTTGCACACACAAAATGAAAAGAATGACCTATAATTTGAAAATAATGCCATATGTCGAAAGCATAAACATGCACAGTACCTCAGGCAGCCACTGTTGCGCGAAATACCGCATACACGCGTGTTTAGTTGCACGCACAAAATAAAAAGAATGACCTATAACTTGAAAATAAGGCCATATGTCGAAAGCATAAACATGCACAGTACCTCAGGCAGCCACTGTTGCGCGAAATACCGCATACACGCGTGTTTAGTTGCACACACAAAATGAAAAGAATGACCTATAATTTGAAAATAATGCCATATGTCGAAAGCGTAAACATGCAGAGTGCCTAAGCAGCCACTGTAGCGCGAAATACCGCATACACGCGTGTTTAGTCCGCACGTACAAAATAAAAAGAATGACCTATAATTTGAAAATAATGCCATATGTCGAAAGCATAAACATGCAAAGTTCCTCAGGCAGCCACTGTTTCGCGAAATACCGCATACACGCGTGTTTAGTTGCACACACAAAATGAAAAGAATGACCTATAATTTGAAAATATGTCGAAAGCATAAACATGCACAGTACCTCAGGCAGCCACTGTTGCGCGAAATACCGCATACACGCGTGTTTAGTCCGCACGTACAAAATAAGAAGTATCACCTATAATTTGAAAATAATGCCATATGTCGAAAGCATAAACATGCAAAGTTCCTCAGGCAGCCACTCTTTCGCGAAATACCGCATACAGGCGTGTTTAGTTGCACACACAAAATGAAAAGAATGACCTATAATTTGAAAATAATGCCATATGTCGAAAGCATAGACATGCAGAGTACCTAAGCAGCCACTGTTGCGCGAAATACCGCATACACGCGTGTTTAGTCCGCACGTACAAAATAAAAAGAATCACCTATAATTTGAAAATAATGCCATATGTCGAAAGCATAAACATGCAAAGTTCCTCAGGCAGCCACTGTTTCGCGAAATACCGCATACACGCGTGTTTAGTTGCACGCACAAAATAAAAAGAATGACCTATAATTTGAAAATAATGCCATATGTCGAAAGCATAAACATGCAAAGTTCCTCAGGCAGCCACTGTTTCGCGAAATACCGCATACACGCGTGTTTAGTTGCACGCACAAAATAAAAAGAATGACCTATAATTTGAAAATAATGCCATATGTCGAAAGCATAAACATGCAAAGTTCCTCAGGCAGCCACTGTTTCGCGAAATACCGCATACACGCGTGTTTAGTTGCACACACAAAATGAAAAGAATGACCTATAATTTGAAAATAATGCCATATGTCGAAAGCATAAACATGCAAAGTTCCTCAGGAAGCCACTGTTTCGCGAAATACCGCATACACGCGTGTTTAGTTGCACGCACAAAATAAAAAGAATGACCTATAATTTGAAAATAATGCCATATGTCGAAAGCATAATCATGCAGAGTACCTAAGCAGCCTCTGTTGCGCGAAATACCACATACACGCGTGTTTAGTCCGCACGTACAAAATAAAAAGAATCACCTATAATTTGAAAATAATGCCATATGTCGAAAGCATAAACATGCAAAGTTCCTCAGGCAGCCACTGTTTCGCGAAATACCTTATACACGCGTGTTTAGTTGCACGCACAAAATAAAAAGAATGACCTATAATTTGAAAATAATGCCATATGTCGAAAGCATAAACATGCAGAGTACCTCAGGCAGCCACTGTTGCGCGAAATACCGCATACACGCGTGTTTAGTCACCACGTACAAAATAAAAAGAATCACCTATAATTTGAAAATAATGCCATATGTCGAAAGCATAAACATGCAAAGTTCCTCAGGCAGCCACTGCTGCGCGAAATACCGCATACACGCGTGTTTAGTCCGCACGTACAAAATAAAAAGAATCGCCTATAAAGTGAAAATAATGGCACATCTGTGAGGCCGACAACGGTGAGCCCTTTTACCACCACCGCCACCTGGCGCCCACGCTGAATCACGAGACTATTGCCACCTGAACACGAGTGCAAAGGACCTAGCGGTTTCAGTCCCCTGGATCACGCTGGGGGCATCCCGGTCGCCTGTTTTCGGGTTTCGTCGTCTGCTAACCCACGTATTCTTCGACGTGCGGGGCAATGCGGGCCCTTGCCACTCTCGCGGTGCTGATGTGACAATAGCGGAGATAGTTGGGCAACTCGCCGCTCCGTTGTATCGGGGTCTAGCGAAAGAAAGTACTAGCTCGCGAATTCCTGGTGCTCGGGAAGCACCACGTGAACATGCGAGATTGCTGTGCATTGAGCAAGCGAACGTGACAAGCCAGGATCTAGCAAAAAAAAAAAAGTACATGTTGTTGGTGGTGGTGGTGGAAAAAGTTGCCACTTAATGACCATCCGAATTCGCCAATGATATGCCGCTATTTCAAATAAACGTTTGGCCCTCAACATTTCAATAGACCTCTCCCCGAGAGACGTCATCATGACGTTGGTAGACAGAATGAAACCGAAACAAATTGGAGGGGACGGCTAGTTGCCACAAAGGGACACTTGTTCGCTGCATCCTATTGCCAGAAAAGTAGGACCAAAGGTCGCGTCCCTTTCTGGGACCATTGTAGTCCCCTCAAGGCCGTGGCTTTCGGGCGCGACTTTGTTCGCCCCTAGCTCGGAGCGTAGTTCAACTCTACAAAATTGGTGGTGCTGTCAAACACTATGACGTCATTTGTTTACAAATATGGCGATATCATTAGCCCTGGAGCGAAGAGCTCGTGGCAAATCGGGGGAAAACGCTGCATATAGTGCATGTTAGGGGGTAACGACAAGTTGAAGATCGGGGATCACTCTTGGCCTGCTCATTCTCAAACCTGAACGCAAGTGGGTGGCAACGAAGTTCATTTATCTACACCTATACGTTGGTTTGGGCACATATCACTGGGCGAGCCCATGACGCCCCCCACACTGTAATGGCGACGGGGCGCGGTCAAGCAAGATGGCTGTTCTCTAGGAAACTCCCGTATAGGCCTAACCTTCTAGCCAACGTGGTTTCGTTTTGTGCTGCTCCTGCAGTGCGTCCTCTCTATTAACGCTAAAATGTGGATTTCGTTCGCTAAAACGGCTTCGACGGTCTTTGAAATCATGAGGAGCTGGCACGTTGCTCGGTGATATCATGTATTTTGAAACACGGTCATTCGCGGACCGCGCAGATATGAACTTTGACATTGTAATTTGGGATCTCGGTATTGCGAATCTTGATGCCAGAGATTTAGAACGCCGGGGTACCGTTACATACTCGCCAGGAATACTGGTTATGGCAACAGGTAGTGAGGGGTAGTCGAAATAGTGAAATTATACGTGAGGACCAAAATTTAAGTAATCCGTTAACTAATAATTTGTAACTAATTACTCAAGCAGGTTTAAAACTGGACACCGTTGAAGGTTATCTTCTGAGTGAGACAGAGAGTAACTGCAGTTATAGTACACGTTTTCGGCCAATAATCTCCGTGGTTTTCGCGGTACAGTGAGCATCCCAGGGTGGGCCGTGTATTGTATGTGCTGCCGATGAAACGGTCGTCGGGCCAGTATCTCTTGCGGTGCTGTTCCCAGGAAGACTCCCCCCCCCCCCCAAAAGATCTGAGGGAGTCTTGGATCTTTTCTGTGGTGGGTAGTTCTCTTGAACTACCCATTCCCAAAGCAAGAGGGTTAGCACACCGCTCACTCTCCTGTGCCACCATCATCTCTCCCCTCCCTCTTTCGCCCCCTCCCTTCCTCCTCCCCTGGGTGCACTACTGGCCGACAGGCATAGTCTGGCCGCACCTTCCCCGTACATCACCCCACCAGCACCCACCAACTTTTCACTAACTGGTTACTGTAGTCTGTAACTGCAAATTAGTTCCAAAGAGCGGGTCGCATGGAAAGCAGATCTCCTGTAGTTTTCGGACGTCCCGTACTTCAGTAAACCTTTGTGTATGTTTATGTTTGTGTATGTTTATAAATGAATGGAAAAATGAAGAAACATTTCTTATTCTTCCAGTTACCCTGGCGGTGGAACTATAAGAAAACGGAAATAGACGACAAAGGAAGACGCATCAACATGATGGTAGCGCGCCAAACAGCAGACGTGGAACAGAACAACAGAAGGGGACAGCGCACACTCACAACTAACTTTTATTTATGAACAGCATAACCAGGAAAACCACAACGCAAAAGAACCGCAACAAGCGCGTCCCCTACAACACCCGCTCCAGGAACGCAAGCTCTTTTTCAGATAGCGCAATAGACACTCGACTTATGCACGTGTAATATTCGGCCTTTTCAATTGCATGCGCATCGATAATATCCGTTACGAGGGGCTTGCCAGCTACCCGCAAAAGAACACTCTTATCAAAAATCGGTTCACACGTGCAGCGGCAATGAACTGCCAAATGGCCAGACGGGGCCGACCGAACCGCAAGCTCATGTTCTCTTAATCTATCATTCACACACCTTCCCGTCTTGCCAATATTGCATCTCGCACACGATAACGGTATCTTATAAATTACTCCTGTTCTGCACTCAACGAACTCACGTGGATGCTTCTTCCTGCATCATCCTGCGAGTTATCAACTAGACACAACCCAGGAAGCACAATGTACTGAAAGTCGAGTGCAATGGGGGTGGACGGGTAGGTGGAAGGCCTTGAACACACTCGTGAAACTAAAGAACATTGATAAGACACATACCGTCCACCCCTATTGCACTCGACTTTCAGTACATTGTGCTGCTTGGGAAGCCTGTTGGGGGCCGAGAACAGGGTGCCCTTACAGGCTTGGGGCAACGGAGTTCGTTACTTTTTACTTTATGTTACCTTCCATCTATCCGTCCACCCCTATTGCACTAGACTTACAGTACATTGTGCTTCTTGGGATCATTGCAGACCCTGCACGTGTGAACCGATTTTCGATAAGACTGTTCTTTTGGGGGTAGCTGGCAAGGCCCTCGTAAGGGAGAATATAGAGGCGCATGCAATTGAAAAGGTAGAAGATTACACGTGCATAAGGCCGAGCGTCTATTGCGCTATCTGAAAAAGAGCTTGCTTTCCGGGAGAGGGTGTTGTAGGGGGCGCGGTTGTTTCTGTTCTTTTGTGTTGTGGTTTTCCTGGTTATGGTCTTCATAAATAAGAGTTAGTTGTGAGTGTGCGCTGTCCCCTTCTTGTTGTTCTGTTCCACGTCTAGTGTGTGGCGCGCTACCATCACGTTTAGTACTTACCAACTAGCCCAACTTGCTGTTCTTGGAAGACGCAACACTAGTATACTGCGGCGTGTCTGGCTTGCTAGAAATAAGTACAATAAAATATTTTGCAAATAAACTTTCTGTCCTGTGTCTGTGTTATGGATGGCCAGTAAGCAGCACTTTCTGCGTTCTCTTGGTCGTAAGATATGTTGTTCAGACAACGCATCCCATGATGATTTTTTACTTATGCTTACTTATGTTACTTTTTACTTTATGTTACTTTCGTTACTTATGTTTATCACGACAAATAATTTGTATAATCACAGCCAGGGATAGCGCAACGTGAATATTTGTACAGCTTGAGACAAAAATTTACGCAGCACGGCAGCGGCGCATTTCTTCACCGGAGCGTGTTCCATGGAGACTTGTGCGTAACGCATTACTAGTAATTGTGTTACTTGTAATCAATTACTTTTTGAGTAATTTTTGGTGTAATCAGTTACTTTCCTGTCAAAGTATTTTCTCGAGTAATCAATTACGTTTCGTCATTATTATTTCAAATACTTCGTTGCCGCTAAGAGTAAAGCATTCGACCACTACCACGTGATTGGGGAAGACTTAACAGCGGTTGGTCGTGTACAAATAACCTTTGTCCAGGTTTAGCCTATTTGGTGAAGTCCACAATTTTGGCACCGAAGAGATCAGGAAGACTGCGTGTTGTCTAGCAGAGGTGTACAAAGATGATTTGGATTATGGTTTTCCTGAGAAGACGGTACAATTCCGTAACTTTGCGTGTACATTTTTCCAAGATGAGGTTGGCAGCCGGGAACTGTTTCTCTACACGCTCATAATTGAGAAGGGTGCAAAGGAAGTTTATATTTCGAATCTAAAGATGGTCCTTCTTATGTACCTCTCCATGATGGTCAGGAATAGTTCTTGTGAGCGGGCGCATTCTTCAAATAGAACCTCATAAAGAACAGTCATCGGACAGCCCTGACGCACAGCAGATTGAATGCTTTGACACTGCTATGCAAAGGAAGGGACATCATGTGAGAACTTGAATTTACAGGACTCGTCGTCACTGATTTTTCGGTCAACAAGTGCCGAAGAGTCTCGATTTACGCTACTAGCATAATGTAGCCCTGACCAGCAAAATACTGTTCTTGATAACAAAAAGATAACAAGAGAACAGACCACTGTACGTGGAATATTTTCATCTACAAGGTCTCCTACCGAAAAAGGGCCAGGGGCTAAAGAAAAACAGTGCTCTACAAAAAATGGGACCAAGTGTACGTGCTTGGCAGTTGTGTGGTCTATCCAAATTTTTTTTTTTCATCGCCCCTTTTCAATTCATTAGCGGTTATCCAATTTTCCAACTTTCTAATTGTCGCTTTTAGCTCTGAGATGTCAATGAGGAAGTTCGAGTACATGTCGAAAAAGACACAACTGTGAGTGGTTCGAGGTCGCTATGGCTTGTGGTTTCGTTTTTTCCCGGGTTTAAAAGGTAGTTTCAGATACAGGGCGGACCGCACATCGCCGCCCACAGTCAGGCATCGTGCGCGACGATTCCAGCGCCCTCCGCCGTACATTGACCTTGAGAATAGCGCTTGGAGACCATCCTTGGGTCAGGTCACACAAGAGGCAGATATCACGGCGCACCTATGAGAGTGCACTGCAATCGTCGCGGGCGGGCGCCAAAATATGGGGAGCGCTCTGTGGTGCCCGCTAGAGTCACTTATTTAGCTTATTTATTTAGCTTATTTAGCTAGAGTAGCTTATTTAGTGACTCTAGTGCGCGCGGCTTCTGGGACAAATTTTTAAACCGGGGAAACAACAAAACCACTAGCCATAGCAACCTCGAACCACTTCAGTTGCGTCTTTTTCGACATGTACTGCAACTTCCTCATTGACATCTGACAGCTAAAACTGGTAATTAAAAAGTTAATTAAATGACAAGGGGCGATGAAAAACATTTTTGGATAGACCACACAGCTGCCAAGCACGTACAGTTGGTTCCATTTGTGTAGAGCACTCCGTTTGTTCTTTAGCCCCTGGCCCTTTTTCGATGGGACACCCTGTATATCACAGGCAGTAGTCGCACCATGCAAAATCACTTCTGTGGAGGGCACCACAATTCTTATCTATAAACGCCCACGAACCGTTCACAGAAGGCAGAGGAGCCCCTACAGAGTAGGCTGCCGCGGGCCCCCACCACTGTCAATCCGGCACTGGCACGCATAAATAAGGCGTATTGCAGCTTGCCTTACGCCCAACTCAAACGTGAACTTGAAACTTTCCTCCATAACGATTCGTGAAAGGCACGTATTGGCTGACACTTGCGGTTTCCGCATGAACGCGAACAATCAAGCGGGTAAAGTGAATGCCGTAAAGCATGGTGAAATGGTGAAATTGGTTAAGGTGCTCGACCGGTAATTGAGAGACACGCTGTCAAATAACGTTCTAGCCATATCACGTTGAGACTGGGAGGTACCCGGGCTCGAATCCCGGTGCCGGGTGTGCTGTTTGCGGGTTTTCCTGGGCTTTCCTCAGACGCTTTCAGACATATTTCGGTACAGTTACCTTAGAAGTCGGCCCAGGACGCACATTCCCCCAGGGCGCCAGCCGTGATGTTGTCCACCTCCGTGAGGTTTACGTGTTATGCCATATTTCAACTGTTTGTGGCGCACGCGTGGAACGCATTAATGTAACTGTAAACCAAGCTTTTTAGAGTGTGCTGCGTGGACTACATCTCCTACTACAGTTTTCGCTAGCTCATTCTCTGCATCGCAAGAACTGAAGACAACCCTGACGAAGATGCATCGTCCGAGTGATCGCGCACGGTGACACAGCACAAACGTTCAGGTTAATGGCGTTCGCAATAAATAGCCAGTTTTAGCAGATCCGTAGGTCTTGCGATAACACTTCGGACAACATGACACGCCGATAGCGTGATACATTTTAAGTGGCTTACATGACGTTGATCTTTCATTGGACATCTTCCTGTGTGGTATCGTTTCCGTAGGGCGTTACCGATCGGCTAGAACACTCATAAATACTGTATTTTCGGGTGCATAACGAGCACCCCTATAAAAGGGCCGAATTTGGAAAACGTTCCTTGTATAGCGCGCACCGCAATGTTGCTGCAAGCTGCTGTACTGCCACCAGTATACACAATAAACAAAGGCGGCGTATAATATAGACATATGCTTTGTTTTAAATATATTTAGTTTCGCGGCCCTTCTAAATCATGCCAGCCTTCTGAAACGAATTCAGGATTATTGACTGCTCAATAGCACCCATAAGCAACATCGTTAATTTTTACGAAGTCCAGCGCCCTTTCGCCGGCTTTGTCAATTGACCCTAAGAAATGTGTGAGAAACTCACAGCAGACCCTGGAAGACGCTAGGATTTGTACGTCACCGACCTGGAAAGAAACTCCGCAGGAAAATATTTCCGCGTTTAACGCGCAGGTCCTATTCAGAGCACTTTTTGCTGTATAACGCGAGCGCTATAAACCGGAATAAACGGTAAGCCCCGAAAGCAGCGCGTTTTTCTGCATCCGACCAAAGCGGCACAGTGTACTGAAAGTCGAGTGCAATGTTGTCTTGTTCCCATGCGCCTGAACTCTCTGCTCCTTTCAGATGCGATAATAAAGTCCTCGTCCTTCATCTGCTCTCATGCTATCACATTTCGTACGCCGTTTGGCAGTTCGCCAAAGCGTACAGTGATTTTGTTTTTGCGATATGTTGCCACCTAGAACAGGTGGCACAATGTGCTCCCTTCCATGAGGTCAACACGATGACGCCTGGTCCACGTGCTACATCGCGCCGCCTGCACAAACGGCTACGGTGTAGCGCGTGGCAAACCAGTTATATCCTGGAATATGCTATCCGCTCCTTGCACCACGCAGGTGGAGCCAGCGTCGTATGTCCCCCAGAGCCGCTTATAGGGAGAGCTTGGCCATTAGGAGGAGCCTAACTTGAAGCGCATCATGCGACGTCAGGGCTAAGCGACCTCACTCGCCGTGCTCTATTGTTGTCCCGTGGTCAGCTGGTCGCCGTCGTCATATTGATGATGATCATTGTTAACGACACAAGGAGGGAGGACACGTGCGTACATGGTCCTTCCAAAGCCCTTCGTCCTTGAACTCTGCACTTTTGCAACAATGCCCCCCTTATCATAGGAGGCTGCGTGTCATAAGCTGGTTAACCGGTTATTCATGTAGATTAGCGAATGAGCCAGAATAGCGATAAGCGAATTCTGCTTCGATTCAGGGCGGCGCAACGATGAGTGTGACGTCAAGATAGGCTCCACTCATGAGGCAGCAAATGATCAGAGAGTGGCCAAACTCTCCCTATAAATAGCTCTGATGTCCCATACCGGTGCTGTGTAAAATGTTAGGTAGTGAAGGGTGCTCATCCTCGCTTGCTTTCACTGCGATTTGACTGCGTTGCAGCTGTTCCTGCTCTATTCGGCCTTAGAAATAGCTAAGGGTGTTGGTTGTTGTTAAAACACGGTTTCTCGCCCATTCCGGTTTCTCCACGGTTTCTCGCCCAACTTCCTGGGTAAAGTTTTCGACAAAGTAGCGCTGTCGAAGGGTCAAGGACCTGTGAATGCGCATCACTCGACTACACTCTTACCTGAGTTACTTCTATTGTTAGTTTTAGACCGTTGTTACGTGCATTTAGAAGTAACATCGGCTCAAAGGAATAGGTAACACAGGAAATTGCGAATTTTAGAAGTAACTTGGGTGTCGAAGAGCTTGGGCAGAGGTAACCTGTGGGGAAAACCCCTGTCTTCTCCTGGTTACTTGTAGGTGTTACTTCTAGTGGGAGTCCGTTACTTCTACGTCGTAATGCGTTCGCAAACAATCACAGCCGCTTTTGATCGCTTTTGGTCGCTCATCTGGCAACAGTTTACAGTATCACACGAGAAGGGACACTACATCGTCGTGTTTTGTCGGTTGCATCTTTTGAAATATGCCGCCTCTGTGGCTGACAAGTTAAATCACGCTCGTGGTTGTAGATGTGTTGTGAACTGCTTCCAAATGACGTTTACAAACAAGGACTTCTGGGGAGTGCCGAGAGGCAGATGCAAAGAGTGCGAGGACTGCAGGAAATACATAGTGGAGTCCGGCAGTCGTCATCTAAAATATGAATACTGTGCGCACAGCCCGGTTTCACATAACAGGATACGTGAAATAGGTAAGTGCGTATTTCATCATGATCGTTCGAAGTAGATTCGCCGTTGGTTCCTGTCTTATGGTAAGTCATACATGATGTGCTGTCTGCGCATATGTAAGCTGTTGGTCGCAGTGTCAACGCTCGGCCCTAGCGCATTCTGCTTCCTCTTGCCAGCTTTGCTCTCTACATCGACTTTACTTTGTATCTCTCCGTGTCGCCTTCTTGTCCCAGCATCTTTCATACGCTGAAAGGTATACGTTACCTATAGAACCATTTTGACATTGGGTTTTGTGTAACGAAATTTAACTACGAGCAAATTGTTTCCATTCAGCGTTGAAGAAGAGTGATAAGCGCTATAGTCTGTGTGTCGTAGCAATGACAACGAAAAGAAACTGGATTGTTCGTAGTACGTTGTTCTGAGAAGTATTTAGTTCTCTTACCGTTGGGTTATACTTTTCATTTCGTTTTTTTTTTTTTTCTGACGGACTTAATCGATTTTGGTGTATGGGCTAATTGCTAAAAAACTAAAGCCTAGTCGACTCACTAATGAAACGATGCGCGATATGGAATTCCTCATGAATAGGCAACTGATTGACCACTGCAGTAATTTTATGATTGCGTTTCTTTATGCCCAGGTGTGTGTGTGTGTGCGGGCGATTAGTATTTTCTTTACTTCTTGATACGGCTTGATTTTGACTTGTTCAGGGTCGTGTTGTCAATGACAGGTTATTTCGTCGTCTTACTGGCTGGTTGATGGAATTGACTCAGTCATTTTCTGGCTGATTGCCTTCTTAAATTTCAGTGACTTCGTGGTGAATGGGTCGACTGATGACTTGAGCCACTGTGATTGGTCGATGTGGTTAATTGACCGGAATGGTTGCCCACATTGATGCCTCAATTGGTTGTTATCAGTGGTTTGCTAGTACACCTGACCACTAGATAGCATCTCGCGAATTATACCGATGAAGAAAGTCAAGACAATCAATCAGTCAATAACACCGACTAGTCAGTAAACTGTTAAAAAATAAGAAATCGATCACATCTGCTACTGAATTAAATTGAGATGAATTTATCTACCAGGCAACCTAAATCTCCATCCCGATGAGTCATGCAGTGGACGAGTGGGTTTGCTGGTGGTAATTAATCTGTCAAGGGCCTGCAAACTAATGTCGACTGATTTCCCTCAGGTGGTGAAGAGCATGTTCAGGACGTGAACTTGCAGCCACAGGAGGAAACAGGTATAGCTGTATCGTTTTCCATGGTACTTATTTTCTTACATATAACGACCTGCCATCCACAAAATATTTTGCCATCTGTGTTTGTTGGAAGTTAACATTTCAGTACTCTCTTCTTTTTATGTGCATGTATCGCTGGCCTCACAATTATGCATTACACCTTGCCTTGAGGAAGTTCAATGTGAACTCCATGCTGTGGCTGGTTTCATCACTGCCGCTACATGTACAAATATGGAAGCTCGTGAATTGGAAAATCCCCCATTTTCGGTAAACGACGTTACGATACCGAACACCGAGCCTTCCAACATATCAGGTATCTACATTTTTTGCATTCATTACTCGTGCGTGCACAAGTGTAATTAAGATCTGCTTTTGCTATTAATGATGTACCCAAACAACCTGAGAACGATAAATAAGGAGTGCCCATTCCATTTTAGATATTTATGGTGGTGAAAGCGGCTCCGTCCCCACAGCAACAAGCAAGAATGAGGACAAGGTCCGTATGCATGCATGCCGCCCCTGCAATTTTACAACACAATATTTCACGCGATTCTGTGAACACATCAAAGCCCCTGTCGAGCTGTGTTCATTCTACATAGTCTCACATATGCCACCACATTGAGAAACGATATCTTAGTAGAGTATCGCCTGTGGCGATGAAACTCCCCACTCTCCAAGGTCAAAAATAAGGTTGTTGTTGATATCTTCGTTATCTTACGTTGCCAATGCTGGGTTGTGTTTTCCTGATATTCACAATAAAATACGTGCCCAGGAAAGCCCATGGTCATTGTATTTTGGTATGTCACCCGTATCGTGTTTCGTGTGTGCCTGCATGCAATTTGCTGCATGCATGCGCGGACGGGAGGAACGGGCGGGTGCAGCCCCGGAGCCCCGGGAACGGTGTTACTTCTAAATACACGATGCATCTGGTTACTTTTAGAGAGGTGACCCCGGCAGAGGTAACGCTGTACCCATCTAGTGTACAGGTAACAATATTGCAACCGGGCAAGAGTGTATACACTCTTAGCCCGGTTACTTCTAGTAAAGGTAAAAAAATTGCAATATTGTTACCTGTACACTATAGATGGGTACAGCGTTACCTCTGCCGGGGTTACCTCTCTAAAAGTAACCAGATGCATCGTGTATTTAGAAGTAACGCCGTTCCCGGGGCCCCGGTGCTGCGCTCACCTACGCACTGACGCGAGGCCGTTCCTCGCGTCCGTGCATGCATGCAGCAAATTGCATGCAGGCACACAGGAAACACAACACGGGTGACATACCAAAATACAATGACCATGGGCTTTCCTGGGCACGTATTTTATTGTGAATATCAGGAAAACACAACCCAACAACAAAGCCCGACACGGCTGTTGTATCAGCACATTGGCAACCTAAGATAACGAAGACATCGTTTCTCAATGTAGTGGCATATGTGAGACCATGTATAATGAACACAGCTCCAAAGGGGCTTTGATGTGTTCACAGAATCGCGTGAAATATTGTGATGTAAAATTGCAGGGGCGGCATGCATGCATACGGACCTTGTCCTTATTCTTGCTTGTTGCTGTGGGGACGGTGCCACTTTCCCCACCATAAATATCTAAAATGGAATGGGTACTCCTTATTTATCATTCTCACGTTGTTTGGGTACATCATTAATAGCAAAAGCAGACCTCAATTACACTTGTGCAAGCACCAGTAATGAATGCAAAAAATGTAGATACCTGATGTGTTGAAAGACTCGGTGTTTGTAACATAGCGTCGTTTGCCGAAAACGGGGGATTTTTCAATTAACGAGCTTCCATATTTGTACATGTAGCGGCAGTGATGAAGCCAGCCACAGTGTGGAGTTCACATTGAACTTCCTCAAGGCAAGGTGTAATGTAGCCTAATTGTGAGGCCAGTGATACATGCACATAAAACGAAATGGCTACTGAAATGTAACTTCGAACGAACACATGTAGCAAAATATTCTGTGAATGGCAGGTCGTTATGTAAGAAAATAAATAGCCTGGAAAACGTTACAGCTTTGTCCTGTTTCCTCCTGTGGCTGCAAGTTCACGTGCTGAACATGTTCTTCACCACCTGAGGGAAACCAGTCGACATTAGTTTGCAGGCCCTTGACATATTAATTACCACCAGCGCACCCGCTCTTCCAGTGTCTGACTAATCGGGATGGGGATTTCGGCTCCTGGTAGATAAATTCATCTGAATGTAATTCAGTAGCAGACGTGATCGATTTCTTACTTTTTCACAGTTTACTGACTAGACGGTGTTATTGATTGACTGATTGATTGTCCTGACTTTCCTCATTGGTAAGAGTCGCGAGATGCTATCTGGTTGTCAGTCGCACTAGCAAACCACTGATAACAACCAATTAAGGCATCAATGTGGGCAACCATTCCGGTCAATTAACCACATCGACCAGTCACAGTGGCTCACGTCATACCGTGCAATCAGTCGATCCATTCACAGCGAAGTCAGTGAAATTTACGAAGGCAATCAGTCAGAAAATGACTAAGTCAATTCATCAAACAGCCAGTAAGACGACGAAATAACTTGTCATTGACAACACGGTCCTGAACAAGTCAAAATCGAGTCGTCTCAAGAAGTAAAGAAAATAGTCATCGCCCACACACACACACCTGGGCATAAAGAAACGCAATCATAAAATTACTGCAGTTGTCAATCAGTTGCCTATTCATGAGGAATTCCATATCGCGCGTCGTTTCATTAGTGAGTCGACTTGGCTTTAGTATTTTAGCAATTAGCCCATACACCAAAATCGATTAAGTCCGTCAGAAAAAAAAAAAAAAAACGAAATGAAAAGTATAACCCAACGGTAAGAGAACTAAATACTTCTCAGAACAACGTACTACAAACAATCCAGTTTCTTTTCGTTGTCATTGCTACGACACACAGACTATAGCGCTTATCACTCTTCTTCAACGCTGAATGGAAACAATTTGCTCGTAGTTAAATTTCGTTACACAAAACCCAATGTCAAAATGGTTCTATAGTCCAGACCTGCCGAACAGCTAAAGGAGCCTAATGTCGTTATACTCGACTTTTGTCGGCAAGTTTTAAGCGGAGGTCAGATGGCGAAACAGATCAGTTATCCAGATGGGTTATGTAGTCAAGAGTTTGAAGGCACCACATCTGGGTATGTCATCCTTTGAGGGCTTACAAGTTGTTAAATTCTGGGTTTCAATGAAGCGGTTACCTACAAGAACAAGTACCCAGGTCTATTCAGGGGTCTTGGCAAAATGTTAAGGGAGTGTTGCTTCGAGCTTCGGGCAAATTCTTCCCCCTTTCGGTTCCTCTCTCACGTACGTGAGTTCCCGTTACATTGAGACGACTTGGTAAGAACGAACTTAACGACATGGAAGCAACTGGAATTATACGAGAAATAGAAAAACCCCTAACCTTGGTTAGGGTGTGTTCCCTGGGAAGGAAAAACCAACAAAAAAATCCTGGTGTTCCCTAATCGTTCCGGTAAAGAAGCCGTCTGGAAAGTATGCGTAGACCTTCCCAAACTTAACACGTGTGTAAAACGAGAAAGACCGATAATTCCTACCGTGGAGGAAGAGGTTTTGGGCATCGTCGGGCCTGCGAGGTTCTTCACAAAGTTGTACGCAAACTTTGGGTTTTACCAGATACCGTTAACTGAGAGAGTCAAGAATTCACCATCTTTATAACAAATTTCGGTCGCTATTGCTTCCGCAGACTTCCTTTCGGCATTACATCGGCACCTGAGGTTTTCCAGAGGAAAGTGTCTCAAATACTGGACACCATGCCTGGGATCCAGAACCTAATGGGTGACGTACTCATTTTCGGAGCGACGAAAGAGGAGCACCACAGCCGCTTATTGCGAGCGAATGTCACGTTAAATCCTGACAAATGCGAGTTCTTCTGTCGAACCACGATTTCATTCCTCCGCGTGATCATTGACGAGTACGGAATTTATCCTGATTCCCGTAAGGTTGAAGCAGTGAAAGCCATGAAACCTCAAGGTAGCGCTTCCGAGTTACGGCGAATACTCTGCATACTAAATCAGACTATCCTTGACTTTGCTGACCAAGAGCGAGGAAGGCTCCGCCTCCAAATGGCGCGCCAATAGGAGGACTCGGGAGGCCGAGCGCTGCGGCCTCTGCTCTTGCTTAATAGATGGCGCATCGGTAGCGCTCGGCTCGGGATATGTGAGCCGCTGTCGTCTGCTTCTTCCGGTAGAGCTACGACCTTGAAGCCTCTGCTCTCGCGTAAGAGATGGCGCAACATTGGCGCTCGGTAAGGGCACGTGTGGTCACCATAACTTTGAGACTGGCCGGTACACTAAATTCCGATGACGCGGCGATAGCAAACCATAGTGCGTAGTTTTGACGATTATGCTTCATGGATGTGTCATTACATTACCAAATTTTGTGGCCAGTTCGACGTTTCGCTCCGCTCTTATGCGTGAACATTGTCTCAGGTCATGAAAAAGGAAAGAAATATTGCTGCTTTTATTCTACTCCTGACCTTCACCTCTGACACCATCCCCTCTCCTTGTTCATTAGCAACTGGGTGGTGAAGCGCACTAATAACGTCTTCCAACCCATTGCGCTTCAGAGAAGCATGAGTTTCTGCCGCCACAAATGGAGCACCATTATCAGAAACTACAAAATTACTTTCTTAGAACATAAGCAGAGTAGACAAGCGAGCTGGTGTATATGATTGAACAGCTGGTTTGAGTCGTCGTTGTCGGTTCTTGTCCCGTGTCCGTCCTGCCTAGTTTTCCCCCCTTCGTTGCTCCTCAGACAGACTCAAGGAGGTGTTTCCGTTCAATACTTTCTTAGGGATGCAGGAAGTTGCGAACAGGGTGCGCAGTTCCTGGACCACTGCGGGTGCTGTTGCGCGTCGCATGATGCGCTCCTCTATCCAGTTGGTGAATGCGTCCTCTATAAAAAAGTAACATCACACCTTCCAATGGTCCCGCAAAACCTACGTGTATCGTGTGCCACGGCTGGTTTGGGCGAGCACATGCACTTGCGCATTCATGTTTTGAATGGAGCTAGCAGTCTCTCGTCCGTTTGCACACCATGCTAACTTCTACCCTTCGTTGAACCTCCAAGTCAATATACCCGGCAGCCACGAATAAATACGTGCGCAGGCTTTAGAAGCCACAATGCCTTTGTGGCCTGAGTCTGCCAGGTCCAAAAATCTTCCTGCGCGCTGCAGCAGCAATGAGGAGTCGTGCACCTCTGATCAGACACCCTCCTAGCGTGGGCAGTTCCGTAGCCCCGTAAGGCCGGCCTTGGCGAATCATTTGGTAAAGTGTCAATAACCGCAAAGGTAAGATGCAGTCGAGAATGCCGCAGACATGGTAGCACCTTACAAATTGCTTATCATGTTCTGCACGATAAATATTAAATGCTAAGTTGTGTGGAATCATTCCTGTAAACTATATTAATTCGCAGGCTGACCACTTATGTCACCCATTATGACACTCACATAAATTGCCTCTATCACTTTTACATCCCATGGGCTGAGTTGTCAGTTGAAACAGTACTCTACAGAGGTATAAGGCGCACCCGCTGATTTGATTTATAGGACCTATGCTACACCCTCACTCTTCAGACCCCTGAAGCAACATTTCTATATAGCAATATGTGCTCCGGTATTCCTTTTGTGTCTGCATGGTGTGTAATCACGTGGCTTTTGCTGCTTTCGTGCGCATGTTTTTGTGCTAGGGTGTTCATTAAAACCAAAACGTAGATGTTAGATGTGAGTGCAGCAGTTTGTATCGTGCTATGCACGACGCAGCATGACATGTGGGAGTGTACAACTCAAAGAAAGCTTCTGGAAAATGCACAGAATCCCACAAAAAGTTTGAAATGTGACTGGTAGTTTGTTTTACATCGCTCGTCGTTACATAATATCGTCGACGATGTTACACATCGATAAATCGGACGTAAACCGTGCCGCGTTGCATTATGCAGTTTCTGATATTTACAACACGCTTTTTTCCTGCGAAATTAAAACGTTCTCGGCCTTTTGTTGCTAAAATGGCTGTTCAAAAGACCTTCAGTTTCCTCATATACTCATCCCTACATGGTGCAAGTGCTGTGGAAGGGCTAACGCAAACTAGAGTTGATACATACTCTTCGAGCTCACGAAACACAAACGACGAATTGCAGTCACACCATCGCACAGAGCTTGGCTCACGACTGAGTTAGCAGCTGCTGCATTGTTTCCTTGTTGCGGAACCACTGGAACACGGGTGTCCGCTATCTTAAACCACAGACACGTGAAGCCACGAAAAGCCGGTAGCACCCCGATTCGTCCAAATGTTTATCTCGTCCAAGTATTCACAACGTCCAAGTACTCAACACGTCCGAAAGAAATCGGACATAGTGGGCATTGGACGAACTGAACCAAAGGGGGGGAAACTTGACCAACCCGTCCAAATAACCGTACCGTCCAAACGCTTGTTTCGTCCGAAAAGGGAGGTGATCTCCGAATGCGAGTGAACAATTGCTTCGTTTAGGATTGAAGGTAAGATTTAAACATTCCCACTGAAAGATGTTGTACACCGAGTAAAACGAGAAACAAATGCTCAGCCTTCTCCGTTTAGTTTTTTTTTTTTTTTTTGAACAACTAACTTATTAGTTAGCATGGCCCAGCAAGTGGGACATGCGCTGCAGGTATGCCTTGATGACATGAGCAAACCGCTCTGTTACGTCTGTGAAGGGTGCTTCGTTTCCCAGCATCATTTCCCCTGAGCTGTATTTTCCGTACGCCCATGAGAAGGAAGAACGAGCCTCTTGTACCGTCGCATTGTTCGCCACGAAATTGCCTCGTTTCCTGCAAGCCCCGTTTAACAGCAGCCGAATGCGTACCTGCAAATGACGGTAAGAAGCATGAATACAAAAATAGCAAGCGAGGAAGTATATATGCTATATTCTATTAATTATCATGATGATATTCCCTGATTATGCGAATTTGTTGCTTACCTGGTTGTGCTTTACATTGTGTATGGTTGACTCAAATTCGACGAGGAACTTCGAAAACGTCATGTGGGGTTGGCTCTTGAATTTCATGCCCAGCTAATTGTGCCACCCTTCGGCGTGATTGTTTGTGCGGAGATCGTCCTCATCCACAAACTAATTCCAGAGATGAACGTTGGTAAGCCACTGCCGCTCGAAGTAGTCTACGTAAAGGCATAGGGCCACAAGTTTCCTTTCAGATCCCTAGATGTTTCCAAGGAAGATCACTGACATTGGGAAACGCGGTACTTAGCGAGAACACAGTTATAGAAAACAACACATCGTTAACTGGATGGTCACTGTACGTCAGTGGTCCTGTGAGCGGGATTTTGTTTTCTGTGATTCCCCGCTTGATCGATAATCCATTTGCTTTCATGAATACAGTCACCAGCCATTCGCCCAGTGTCAAAACGGCCTGTGCTTTCATGAATGCAGCCAGGCAGTCGCCTGCCGAAAGGAGCAGAGCCTTTGGGAATTCCCCCATTTGGACGAAATGGGCTATTGGACGGTACGGATATTGGACGCGCTGGGCAAGTTTCTCCTCGCCTGTTCATTTCGTCCAAGTGTCCAGTACGTCCGATTTTTTTCGGACGAATTAAATATTTGGACGTTGTGAGTACTTGGACGAAATAAACGTTTGGACGAAATGGACGAATTTGGACGAAACGGAATTTGGAGAATTAAGGTGCATTTTGAGGAGAGTTGGATGTGGGCTTTCAGAATATCACAACCGTTGCGACTCTTCAGCATATTGGCGTAGCCGACCTTTAATCAGCCATCTTGGCAAACATGAACAGAGTCGGGGTTGGCGTCGTAGCGCCCCCTGGGTTCGGAAGAGCAGCACAAAAGCGGAACCTGAACTATCACAATGCTCATAACAGAGCGCACAATAAGTACATTAAAAAAAAAGAACAGTACACCCTAACAGGGGCTTGAATAGAATAATCTACTTTTAGGAGGAACCCTGCAATGCGCGGTTTTATGCGGAATACACCTAATTAAACATATTTCAGTGTGCCACGGAACACGCACGTGCATAAACATGATGTGAAACGATGTAAAATATTGTGTCCCCTGCAGTGAGACACCTCACTCTGTTCAAAGTCATATCTAGATGCTCCTTGTATCCTTACTACGCTAGAAATAGGGCACGGAAAGATCTTACGCCGACAATAAATAATTGAATGAAGTTCCACCCAAACTACACTGCCTCTGTTTCTTTATTTTCCCGTTGAGAGCACTTTCATATCTCCTGTACAGTTATAGTTATACACGTTCACCACTTATCAAATCTATCATGGAATTTATCAACTCTCCGTCTCTTCACGTCCATACAATTACCACGTGACATTGAAGGCTGTGGTTCGAAGGACAGCACACGCCAGAACAACATCTGTCCACACCCATAAAAGGTGTTTACGCTATTGCTTTGGAAGGTTTTACGACGGGGCAGCTCCGCGCAGGGGAGCTTTTTAAGTAACTTGTTAACTGTTCTCAAAGCACTTCAACTGTTCGTTAAGATGCTTATTTCAAACATGTGTTCATACTGAAAAAGCGGCGAATAATGCGTGTCGTGATCTTCAGACCTTCTTTCACAAAGTACACGTCAGCATAGTGCAGGTGTGCCTTATTGGCTATCAGCATTGAGTTGCTATGTGGCCCGCGTGGCCTCCTGGGAAAATAAAAAAAGACGAATCGGTTCAAGCTTCATCGTGTGGCGTTATATCACTGGTCCCTGTACTCATGCAGTTTAAAAATGTGTCAACTAAAGTGTAACAGCCGAGGACTCTCTAAGGAAGAGATGAGCAGGGCCGGTTGGCACATGACAATTGCGAAGATGACAAAAGTAATACAAAGAGGGCCAGGGAATGTCAATGTTTCCACCTTTAATCATAAGCAACCTTTAATTATGATAAAATGTTGATGTCTATCTGCTGCTTTCGTCGTCTTCGCTGATGATTCCTTAGACCAGTCCCCTGCGTCTTATTTGTATTTGATTGCTCTTGCTAGTACACTGCTACTAATTTTTCTCACGTGGCTAATTGGTAGTACTTGTACGTTTAACATCACTAGAAACGGGCTCATTCAGTCTCAGTCTAGGTGCGTCCCCCGCATGACTTCGAGCAAACATTCTTCGAGTACAGAATATTTGAAACGGAAGAGTTTGGCCCGTCGTTTTCCGGAGTTGTTGACAACGTTCCTGGTGACTAATAAATGGAACTGATTAACTGACCAGCGGGACGCACATATAACAACCAGTTCGCTGAGCTTGGTGCGGCTTGGTTCTCTGGTTAGGTTGGACGAATGTATCTCGAGATATGTATGTTGTCGCCGGCCAAACCTGTCCCTGTTCGGTGCAACGTACGACATTAATAATAATGCGTGTCTAAACGTCGCGAGACAACTGTATCAATATATACGCAGGCGCTTTCTGTGATGAAGCTGAATAAGTCAAAGTTATGCTCAAAACTATACATGGGCTATACATATACTATACAAATATTTTTTTTTTTGGGGGGGGGGGGGCGTGCAGTTGCCACCTCTTTCTGGAGGCGGACGTTGTGGACTCTGCGCGCGTTCAGAGGTTCCTGTTACGGAACCTGGGAATGATCATGAAGACCTATCACTAAAGAGCACACTATCGTTCACAGGCGATCGACCCTGCATCTCCTGGAGGGGGCCACTGTTCCCCTTGCCCCCTTCTCAGTAAGGACCATGCGAAGTGCAGTTACCAAATTCGGTATCTTAGCTTATAGAGGATAGCTTCTTTTCACCATAATGTAGGGTAATATGTTGGGTTCTCCTGATAAGCTGTGACACCTACGTCGGCACCTTTCCCTTAGAAGTCCTCCCAGGACGCACATCTCTCCAGAGCGCCACTGGTGGCATTTCCCACCTCTGTGACGCCGACAATGGCAAACGCTTCCAACACTACCGCCACTACCACTGGGGTAATTTCTGCGGAATGCATCGGTAATGGTACTGTGATGTTAGGGCCAGTTCCCACTTGGCGACGCCCGACGCGGCGTCGTGAGCCGGCGGCGGAAGTAGAACAAGAGAGAACTTCAGTGACTTTCATCTTTCATCGGCGGAAGTAGAGGCGCATTTCCGCCGCCCCGTCAGCGCGCACGATTTTTATGTTCCCACCACAGTGGCATTCCGTCGTCCAAAGCAGACGAAAAATCAGGAGGCGTGGCCTTTCTGTGTCACCTAATTGGTCGCCAGCTGTCGTTCTCGGCAACTCTCGCCGACGTCGTGAAAGAAGGTCGGCATGTCAGTTTCTCCCCTCCCGACTCCGAAAATGCTCGTCTACTTCCGCCGTCCGTTCAAGACGTCGCGTCTGTCGTCGCCAAGTGAGAACTGGCTCTTACACGTGAGGTTTGTCTGCGCAGTGTGGCGACATGTTGCACGTGCCGCAAGGGTAGGACTGCGGGTAATTTGAACCACCTGGGGTTCTTCTGACGTGCGCCGCGAGTCTATGACACACGGTGTTGGAAGCAATGTTTACCCTCCCCTACATTACTACCGCCCTCGGCCGGGATCGAACCCGCGATCTTGAGCTCAGCAAGCCAGCACGTTACCGACAGAGCTACCGAGGACGAATGCATCGGGAAGAGGCGAAAATTATCGGGGCGTGTGGCCTCCGTGGTGGTTTTTATTCTTTTTCTTTCCTCATAGAAATTTGTGGCACAGTGAAGCCCAGCTACGCCTCCGCAAAAGTACAGTGCTGGTGCAGTCTCACTAACGCACATTAATAGCTGAACTAAGACCCAAAATTTAGACGCTTAATTTAACCACTTAAATACAATTTGACCACGGAACTTTAAAAAAAATGTCTTCGGACGTGTTCCTCAACTCTTCTTTGCCAACGCTAGCTAACATTATTAAGCTCGCATTACGTCGCTACAGAAATCCGCGGACAAGTTCTAAGTTTAGTGGACCCTTAAGGAAACCGGACCACATTTTCTCACCATCGACAGCATCCCCATTCCTCACAGAGTACAGAATAAGTGCATAAAAAACACTGCACCTTAAACGGGGATGCTTGGATAGAATAATCGACCTTTAAGAGCATTTTTGATTTCCGGCACCCCGCAATGTGGTGTTTGATAGGAATACACCTAATTCAGCACATTTCAGGGTGTAAATATCGGTGCGTCATGCAACACGCACGTGCATAAAAATGATGTAAAACAATGTAAACGACGCAAAAAGATGTAAAAGGGTGTAAAATATTCTGTCCCCTGTGGTGTGACACCTCACTCTGTTAAGAGTCATATCAAGATATTCCTTGTATCCTTACTACGCTAGAAACAGTGCACGGAAAGATGATGTGCACTGACAACAAATAATTAAATGAAGTTTACCCAAACTACACAGCCTCTGTTTCTTTACTTTCTAGCTGGTGAGAGCACTTTCATATCTCCTATACAGTTACAGCTATACACATTGTACCACCTATCAAATCTCCGTCTCTTCACGTTCATACAATTACCACGTGACATTGAAGGCTGTGGTTCGAAGAACAGCACACGCCAGAACAACATCTGTCCACACCCAGAAAAGGTGTTTACGCTATTTCTTTGGAAGGTTTTACGACGGGGCAGCTCCGCGCAGGGGAGCTTTTTAAGTAACTTGTTAACTGTTCTCAAAGCACTTCAACTGTTCGTTAAGATTCTTATTTCAAACATGTGTTCATACTGAAAAAGCGGCGAATAATGCGTGTCGTGATCTTCAGACCTTCTTTCACAAAGTACACGTCAGCATAGTGCAGGTGTCCCTTATTGGCTGTCAGCATTGAGTTGCTATGGGGCCCGCGTGGCCTCCTGGGAAAATAAAAAAAGACGAATCGGTTCAAGCTTCATCGTGTGGCGTTATATCACTTGTCTCTGTATTCATGTAGCTTATCTTAGGTCAATTAACAGCCGAGGACTCTCTAAGGAAGAGATGAGCAGGGTGGGTTGGCATATGAGAACAGCGAAGATGACAAAAGTAATAAAACATCAACGTTTCCACATTAAATCATAAGCTACCTTTAATCATGATAAAAGGTTGATGTCTGTGTGCTGCTTTCGTCGTCTTCGCTGATGATTCCCTAAACCAGTCCCTGCGTCTGATTTTTACTTGATTGCACATTGCTACCAAGTTTTCTCGGCAAACTCCACGTGGCCGATTTATAATAATAATAATAATCGGGAGTTTACGTCGCGAGACAACTGAGATCATGAGCGACGCCACACTGGTCGGTCTCTGGATTGCTTTTGCCCACATGAGGTTTCTTTAACATGCGATGAAAGCTCATCACACGGCACCACGTATTTAACGTCCCTCGCGGAAGACGGCGTGTTCAAGCAACTTGTACCCTGCCGTCAAGTTGCAGGCGTCCTCGTCCAGATTCGAACCCGCGATCTCGAAACCAGAAGGCGAACACGCTATCGACTGAGCCACCGAGGACGGTGATTTGTAATACTTGTACCTTTAGCACAGCTAGAAACTGGCTGATTCAGTCACAGGTCCAGGTGATCTCCCGAATGACTTCGAGCAAAGATTCTTCGAGTGCAGAATATTTGGAACAGAGTGTTTTCATTCGTTTCTTTTTCGCAGTTGTTGACAACGTTCCTGATAAGTGATAACTAATAAAAGGAACTAATTAACTTACAGTGGGACACACAGATAAGAGCAACTCAAGCAACATGCAAAACATGGCCCAATGTCCATAAAAAGTTGGCTAGCCAAACTGGCCAGACACTTTCGCAGTTTGGCCAAGGAGTATGGGACCAGTGTGGCATTGGTTCCTTGTCCAAAGGTTTGGCTGGACAGTATGTACCCAAACAGAGGTCTGCCCAAGGGGTACACCAGATGTGGGGCAATATTGGGCTGAGTTGGGCCAGCCAAAGTTGCCATAAATGGCCTAACCTAGGCCAGAGAGTTTGGTAATGGGATTTGTTCCCTTTGCAAAAACTGCAAGTTTGCACTTAGCATATGTATTTGGTTGGGCAAGAAGCAGCCATTCACTCTGGCCGTAGAAGCCCGTACGGACCCTTTCTTCCCTCCGGGCTGTTGACCCACAATTCACATGAACCTTTAAACACGTCACACCTAACCCTTTAAATACCATGCCAATGATAAGGACGGTGCCCAGAAGGAGAACAGTTTCTGTTCGAAATATCGGCGGCTTCTGTCCTGAGGCAACTCCCTTCCTGTAAAGCAGCAGGGCATACCATTTTATATTGTTGGTTCATTTGGCAGCTTGGGCTGATGCTTTCAAGGTCCTGATGCTCCTGATGCTTTCAAGTGAATCTTAAAGGTACTGTAAAGCGGCAGGGCATACCATTTTATATTGTTGGCTCATTTGGCAGCCTGGGCTGATGCTTTCAAGCTCCTGATGCTCCTGATGCTTTCAAGTGAATCTTAATAACTGCTGACCAGGTGCTTTATCTCCATCAGGTATGTTTTAGGGGGGCGGATATGTTAATAACGAAAAAAAAGGAAGGCAAAAAGGAAAGGTCAGTCAGGCAGAAGCCGACTTGCTACTCGTTGTAAAAAAAGTTTCACGAAGCTATGGATACCATACATGGTAGCTAGGCTTCTGCCAATCATTGGGTGGTAAAAGGTTGATATATTGAAAAAGCTTCTCTGTTGGCCGAGCAACCTGGTGCTACACATTTGCCATGCGCGTATTAATCAGTGGCCATTGGCCAGTGTGAGGCATTGCTCTGTATTTCTGAACTTTATTTTATTTGATATTTTTCACTGAATGGCAACGTTGTTTGCCAACCACAGCAAGTGAATTCATCACCATGCGTTATGCACCTTTCAAAACTTCGCATTGCATTTTGTCCGAAAACAACTTGAATTACTTACTACATTGGCAGAAATCTGGGCAACACGTTTGTACCACGCATGACATCCAATCATTTCATAAACTGTGATGTGTCAAACTTTGGCCAACCTCAAATTTTACTTTATTGGGGGGGGGGGGGGGGGGTTGAGGTAGCTTGCCGTTGTTGGCCGCACTCAAGTGGGCATCGTCACGACTATAGCCAAAAAAAAGGAAAGTGGGAGAGGGGAGTTGAGGACTTCAAAGTGATGTAGAGGCAGGATGACCGATACTGATGGGACGGAAGCACACTGTATGTGAGAGGTGCACTAGAGTGGTCTTTCCGCTAGGCCCGTTTCTTGAAGAAAGCGCACGAGGCCTCAAGTTTTTGAAAGTCGTTCCGCACAAGAACTTTCGGGGAAGAGTACGTCCGTCAGTATGCCAGGCCTGGCGTGGGGAAGATGAGCTTCCCGCATAGTATGGTATGCACGGCGACTTTATTGGTCAAAGAACCCGTTGGCCAAAGGCCTGTCAACCTCTGGCCATTGACCACTGCTTGCTTGGGAAGTTCGTCGAACAAAAAGTTCGTGCGACTTCGTTCTATTGTTACACTGGACGAAAGTATCTGGAGATACGTAAGTTGTCGCCGGCCAAACCTGTCCATGTTCGGTAGAGCATACGAGTAATAGTAGTAACAATAATGCGTGTCTAAACCTCGCAAGACGGATGCGTCAACACGCGCAGGCGTGTTCTGTGATGAACCTGAATAAGTTAAGGTTAAGCTCAAAACGTTGCATGGGCTTTTCCAGGATTTTTTTCTCGGGGGGGGGGGGGGGGGGGCTACTTCCAACACCAACGGTATCACGTCAGCGTCGTCAACGGCGTACGGTGCCCGTATGAGTACTGTGCAGCGGTTTTCTGCAAATACCCTTCGCTTGCTTCTCATATCAGCAGCCTTCACAAGGTACACGGGTGGGCAGAGACCGTTAGTGACAGAATAACACGCCTTCTCTCAAGTGCGACGACAATGACGTCGCAGCAAATCGTCGGACACATGTGTTAGCCGATCGACAAATGCCAGTGATAACGTTGGAGGGAAATTCCAAAATGTTCCTGATTAAATGTCATTACTTATCAGGTGGGGATATATTCACCAAAAATTGCTTCTTCGTTGTCGTAGAGCATGTCATCTTATTTGAAGCTGTACGGACATTTATTTATGCTACCCTAATGCTGTTCATTGCGTACTACACACTAAACATGGAATACCCATCCCAAGTCATCGCCACACTGGAGTTCATCGCGCAGTAAGTGTTTCAATTCGTAATGATTAACATTAGCTGTCCTGCGCGATACAGCAAGATCAACATGCACTTACACAAGCTGATCTTTCAGACTTATGTAAAACAGAACTTGCAGACTTATGTGAAACAAATGGGATGGAAAACTGTATTCGATTAAACAGTCAGTCTTACTAAAAATGCGTATCAATTTCTGCATTTTTAGTAAGACAGACTGTTTAATCGAATACAGTTTTTCATCCCTTTTGCTTTACCTTGTTCAGTATATTTACCCAAATTGCATGCATAGAAAACATAATACAGACTGAGTCACAACTTTGCAGAAGAAAAAAAGAACACACCAGGAAATAAGCCTCTACCCGACAAACATCATCATGACGTTGGTAAACAGACCGATACCGAAACAGATCGGAAGGGGAGAGCTGGGTTCCACGAGTTTTCAATTGTTCGCTGCCTCCCATTGAAAGAAAAGTAGAACCGAAGGTGGCGTCCCTTTCAGAGACCATCGTAATCCTCTCAAGACCGTGGCTTTCGGGCGCGACCTTGTTCGCCACTAGCTTTGAACGTAGATCAACTGTACCAAATTCGTGGCGCTGTCGAGCACGGGGTGCCAAGTACTCGTACAAGAGGAAGAAGGGGAACAAGAAGGCAGTAAAACTTGTCGACCTCATAAGCGTGTAGCCGCACCACAGCTGTTTCACCAACATTTCAAGACTTCACAGCTCAAGGAGCCAAAAACATGTAACGCAAGTGTATGTTGCTGAGCTTTGAATAAATAGTATGTCGTTCTACCAAATTGTAGTTCAAACTTGTCCTCATTTACTTGCAGTATTAGCTTATGCTATTATGAGGCAAATACCGGCAAGAAAGAAGAAAAAATTTGAATACCTGGTCTTTGGGCAGCAGTTGCTTATAGCTATAGCTGAAACAATGCGGAGCATGGATGCAGGGCAGGTGCAGTAGTTGTAATAAAAAGGACACCCGCCTGTCTAGGACGAAACAAACGAACTCTCCGTAAATAAACGAAGAACCCGTAATAGCGGAGCGAATCATCGTCCGTAGAAACACAAGCAGCCCGTGAAGTGAAAAGCGGACCTCTTTCATTAAATTCGCGCCTTATTGTAAACTAAAAGGCGGAGCATTCTCCCTAAGAACACGAGCAACGTTAAAAATGAAGAACGGAGGAGAGGACTGTAAAATAGCGGTATTCCGTGACCTGTAATATGGGCAAATCTATGGCATAAATATATCGGCAAGAACGTCCGTTTTTCCACGACTTTTTTTCGAACAGTGTAGCACGTGGAAAGAAAGCTTTTTTAAGCACGTTGATATTACACCATGACTCCCACAAATACCTAGTGTGCCTCGGTCGAGTCCTCCCAGGCACCGGTATAGCCTTCCATAGAAGACCAAGAGGTGGGGTACTAAAGCGAGACAATTTTCACTGTATCATTTATACAATTTCTTCTTAAGATTCTTCTTAAAAGCTGCGTAGTTCCAGTGGTTTCTTCGTTTGAAGATGCAATTTCCACGCAGAACTTGCAAGTGTAGGAAAATAATGTCACAGTATACGAGTTACGAGTGATCTGCTCATAGCTAAAAACGGAGAGGTTGGAAATTTTCATTCTATGCCTATCTTATTTTTATTTCGAAGCAGCGACAGTGATTCCAGTGTGCTTCAAGGAATCAGGGACGGAGGGAAGCGCCTCCGGATAACCCTGCTATTAGGCAGAAGTTGACCTCATAAGAGAGTTCAGGGGCGCCTTCCTTGATGCGCGTGAGCACCGTAGCATCGTAGTGCTGCTGATTGCACAAGCACGAACTGTGCAACGATGCTACAGTGCTGACACGCTTCCAGGAACGCGCCCTTGGTCTAGGGAAGAAAAAATATAGTTGTTCTGCTTCTTCTGTGGGGTTAGGAAGGGAGTTGCCTCAGGACAGATGCCGCCGATATTTTGAACAGACTGTTCTTCTTCTGGGCACCGTCCTCATCATTGGCATGGTATTTAAGGGGTTAGGTGTGACGTGTTTAAAAGGTTCGTGCGAATTGTGGGTCAACAACCGGGAGTGAAGAAAGGGTTCGTACGGGCTGTAACCGCTTTGGAGCCTAGATCACTACGTTCACATAATCCCCTCCACACTCTAACAAAGCGGCCACTCACTCCGGCCGTAGAAGCCCGTATGGACCCTTTCTTCCCTCCTGCATGGCTGTTGACCCACAATTCACATGAACCTTTAAAAACGTCACACCTAACCCTTTAGATACCATGTCTCTGTTCGAAATATCGGCGGCTTCCGGCTTCCTACATCTCTACCGGTTCGCTGGATTTCTGCCTTTCTGTGGGGTTAGTTTTACTGCTTCAGCACTGCTGAACATAACTTTTACGCTTGAGAAAAGAGGAATTATGCTTACGCTACACGAGGAGTGATGATCCATGCTTCAGTGTCAATAGTCCCCATACAAATATTTGGGCCCTGCCAAATTGTCAGTCAGTAAAAAAGTTCCTTCCACACGGTTTTTGTTGCATCACTTTTGGCAACACAGCGACTCGTGAGCCACACGATGAACGATGTCGAACGCCTTTGTAAGCACATACTGCGAAGCGCTTCGCTGATATCGTGTTCACCTGGAATAAGCATAAAATGTCTACAACCTGTGATAGCACCCCAAAGCACACGGTGTATGTCGAGAGGCCTTCAATTTTTCCCCTGTCCGTGACATTGGTGGGTGCAGTAGTATCCCAGCATTAGGATGCATGACACTAATGACTAGACCGTGGGTAAATATGCACTAAAAACTGCCGAAAATGTGTAATGCAACAGTGCGTTGCAGGTCTTCTATAGATGCAGTAAAAGCAGTAAAATGCAGTAATGCAGATGCAGTAAAAGTCGTCACTATATGGAATCTTGTTCATTATCCTCGGTACGAAAGCAATCCACCGAACGCCTATCTAAAGAGAGGAAGTATTTTGATAGCGACAACACGGTAAAATACAGCCGCCTTTGTTAGCAGCACATCACAAGTACTACTTGCGATACCGACAGAAATTACGGAGCTGAATGGTTTGCGTTCGTGATTGATCAGATAGCGTAAACGCAGCTGGCTTGCTGGTAGACGAAACCGATAAGGAAGCAAGCCTGAGCATGAGCAACACGAAAAGCACGAAAATACACGTACGTTCGTGCATTTCATGTTGCCCATGCTGAGGCTTGTTTCGTCATGGCTTTGCACTGGACACGGCGTCATGCTGATTAAAACGGGAACGCCTCTCCTCATCGTAACGGTAACGTGGCGAAGGTGAAGCACGGGCCATCGGCTTTGCACGCAGTGAGGGATGGAGCAGCTACACTCCTAGAAATTAGTTTCACCACATAGCATGCTCCTAGCCAACCATCATCTCGAGTGACAGCCTTCTCATCCTTGATTTGTTGAAAACGAGGGGCGGAGCCTATCTTGGAACACTTATATGCTGTTCATAATTGTCACAAAAAAGGCGTACGCCCTCTGTTTTCAAAAAATCATTGAAGATAACGGTATCGTTTGAGAGTATGGTTGGATAGGAGCGTGCTACGCACATGTCCAGGATATGTCTATAAAATATCGCAATCTTGGTTCTTTCCTTGTGCATCCTGATCTCCCTGGGATATGCAAAGTGAGACAAATTTTCACATGACATTATGGACGTAATGAAAACGACTGGTGGACTTCTCGGACATATGTGACGCTCGCTACTTTTCTGGGACGTCTCTGGGATATTTCTGGTTTACTGGGACAGGGAAGGAGAACACCGCCATACTATACGCGTATCAATTTGCAAGGGCTTCACCTCCCACCAGTCACTAACGCAGCCTATGCGTGCTGTCTTTTATTTTTAGTGCACAGTTGGTTGTTACAAGCTCCAGTGTTACATGTTCCAGTCCATAAGCTCTGAGAGAACATAGCTATCATCTTGCCTATCAGACACCACATGAGTTCATGACTTCCTCATCAGTATAAAAACAGCCTCAGGTGCAGACATTCTAATGTCTTCAACAGATGATTCTCTTCAGGGGCAACCTTACCATCATTGGCTCCACAAGCATGTGAAGAATCTTGGATGTTTTTGTGCACGTCCATCTCTGTGACCCTTTCTCGATTTCTCGTTATAACATCCCCATGTGTGCCTTCATACTCAGTCCAAATTCCAGTTCAGGTGCAGCCATTGGAATATTTTTTCTTCAAAAGTAAAGTCAAAGTCAAAAGTAGTTTTATGTTCATGCACAATATGTAAAGTTCCGCCCTTACCAATTCAAATATTTTCCGGCGTTTGAGGCTTACTTGTCTTGTCGTCCCTAATTGTCCCTTTGTCCCTTTTCTCTGGCCACTCCGCTCGGCCCGGTACGAGATCACACACAGCAGTCTGTGACCAAAGCAGTTCTGACTTTCTTGAGAGATTCAGGTCTTATGAACAGCCTGTGAACTCAGACGTGCAATCTCATTCTTCTGTGGCCCACTCTAACCCTCAACGCATTAACCTCATGCTTTTCTTTTAAAGTGATATTCTGTGATCCATCTCATCATTCTTTCACCGTTTGTTAGTCATCTTTTTTTGTCATCTTTGTCTTTAATCTACCTCACCCTTCTTTCATCATTTATTAGTTTATCCCTTATTTCCTAATTTCTTTTTTTCTTTTTATGTACTTCTGATTTCTTAGTTTTCTTTATTTATTTATTTCTTATTGCTTCCTATTTCTATCTTTAATCTCTTCTTTTCTGTTTATTTATTTCTTAATTTTCCTTTATTTATTTCTGGAATAGCAAGCCGACGCCCCGTTTGGCTGACCTTTCCCCCGTTTTTTTTTTTTCCTTTTCGTCTAATAAATATATCCCCCTAATTGTAGTGTGCCTCAACCAGTTCTAGTTATTTTGTTGTTTCTGCCTTTAGTTCCGTATGAACCGTTAGTTGAACCGGTCACCGTTTCAGTTCCAGTTCAACTCCAAGGTGGCCTCCGACTGTTCCGGTTCGGTTCAGTTCCAGTTCGGCAAAGAATAACGGTTAATAACGCCTTTCAGTTCGGGCTCGGTTCGACTGTGTTGCACAGGCTCGTTCTCCAATGGGTTCCAGGCTACTGCGGTGTCGAAGGCAATGAACAGGCTGACAGCGCAGCAGAAGCAGCTCTCTCGTCTCGGCGACGGACGCGTAATGCACTGCTGAGAGGGGAACGTCGGTCCGTGCTTCGACGCCTCGTGGCTCCTCTGGTTACCCGCCAATGAGGTGCTGACATACTACCCTCCGCCATGCTGAACAGAGTTGATCCAGCGCTCGCTTTCCGCATGCCTTCGCATGTTTCTCGTCAAGACGCCGCATTAGTTTATCGAATGCGCCTCGACGTGGCCTTCACAGCACAGTTGCTCTACCGCTTGAGACAAGTTGCCTGCACTGCAGCCACTGAGGTGCTGTTGTAGATCTCGAGCACATTCTTTTCCATTGCCCACACTACCAACCTTCCCAAGCCGTACTCTCCGCCTCCCTCAACGAGCTAGACTCCCGCCCCCCCTCTCTCTCACAATACTGCTTGGTCCCTGGTCGCATCCAGCCCACCAACGCCCTGCCCTGAAGGCTCTCTTCACCTTTCTGGACACGCTAGGGGTTCGATCCATATTGTGAATGGGCTCATTATTTCATTCCCCGCCAGCAATGGGGTAGAGAATCGCCCCTGGCAATGAAACTCCCCAGTCATCATATCGTAATAAAGTTGTTGTTGACACGACACAATGCAAAGACACGATGCCACTGAATTCTCATAGAAAACTACGCCCCCTATAGAATCATGATCCCTACAGAAAGAGAAAAGAAAAAAATGAAAAGATAAAAAGCAGAAAACATCACTCCTCCCTCTCGCGGAACAGCTGTCATGTTGTTAGAGTATTGGCACTGTACCATATTAAAAATATGGAGAGAGGACGAAACACGGAGAAAGCGGTATCTGTGTGTTCCGCCCTCTTTCTATATTTGAACGCTTTTAATGGATTCAAAGCATAATGGAACGTCAAGCTAGCAAGCAACACTGGTTGGCTGAAGCATGACCATATGTTTGGAGACTCGTACTTAATGAACTGCACGGAAAACAAACTGTTCGTGTACCTGTAAAAACGCTTCTCGTGTCTTCGCCACGTAGTCTTTCAATAAAAAAAAGAGAAGGTAGTCCACAGCGTTCACGCAGTTTAGGACGCAGCTTGCGTTTTTACAACTGGGATATATTTAATGACTCACAATAATCACGGCTTGTTCGGAATAAAAAGGCGACCGTTCTGTAGACGCCACGGCTTTCAAACACAAACCCAGTCTGGAAGCAATAACTACATCGTGCAGTTTCAGTCGAGTGCAGCCATGCAGTTTCTCATGCTACAGTTGTTTTTCTTTTTGCTTTGCGACCTCGACCCTGTAACCAACGGAGCTTCTACTATCGGTAAGTGGCGTTTGTTTATGGGGAATTCCGCTGGACGATTCCGCAACGCAGTGTAGAGCACCGGCGTTATAGGTTCAGTGTAGAAACGGACAAAGAGCGAACTAAATGACTAATGAAAGGTGGGACACGTCGTCGCACTCAAGCAACTGGCGCATTGCCGAGCCCGTATAACTTTCAAATGCAATACCATTTTTTTCTAACGCACGTTTGAGCGCCGGTAAAACTGTTGCGTCAGTGGAGAGGGTCTCTTTCACTCTCGCCATACGCAATCTCTACCTGGTTGATTTCTTTACCGGGCACCTCGCAAAGTGCAAGTACGGGACTTAGCAGATTGGAAGTTCTTCACGATTGCGGATCCTAAAACAGGATGCGTCAAAGATCCGATTGCTGTCAAGTGGCTGACAAAGTGGGTGCGTTCCTCGTCCTACGGCGGAGTATAACGGTAGTTATGCGTGACAGGTTACTACCACGTGGCCCATTAGAGTAGACGGCCGGTCCAGTCGGATTAGGAGCCCATGTTCACCGAGTAAGCTCGGACACTTTACGCGGCGGTTCTGCAATTGGGAGAGGAGGAGCGAAAAAACCAAAATAACGAGAAAATGAGCGTTGTATTCAGTAATTATTTAGTAGTGACGTAGTTATTCAGAGATCATGCACCCTTGTTTTGAAACGCAGGTGCTGGCGCAATTGAGTAACTCGACTCGGTTTTGAAACAGCACTTGGAGTAGAATGCCACTCCTGATTAACTTCAGTAGAATTAGGAACGTACACAGTGCTTTGGATCTTCGGTTTCAAAGCCTCCTTTGTTTTATAGACCTCCCTGTGTTGTATTGACCTTTGTTGTATGGTTTTGGTAGGGCGGTTTCGGTATGCTGAGACTTCGCAGTGTCTGCACGGCACGTTTCTTATAATGTCGTCATCGTAGAGTTAACGTAGGAGGACTCTAGAGAACGGAGTTGGCGCGCCGGCAATGGGATCCCCTATCCCCGAATGTGACGGCCCGTGCGCATCCATCTGTTGGTCATGGACAGTGTCAGTGGGCAGACGAATTTTGTCCACTATAGAGGGCAACTATCGAGAGAGATCCAGGAAGCGTTCCTAATCAAGAGAACGGGTGAGGATGTCTGCGTGAGTTCGCCGTCGGTGGTCTTGTTATCAGCCGATCCAAGCAGCACGCCAATATTGCTCGAATATTGGAGCCATAAGGGCTGCCAATATGGGACCAATATGGGGCGTGCAAACAGGCTCCATATTGGACCAATGTGGGCTGCCCATATTGGCAAGCCCATTTTGCCCATTTACACGAATGTTTTCGTGATAACGCCAACTGGGATCCGTGTAATAATAAAACACTATACGGCTTAATATCCACCACTGATATTGTTTCTTGTTTTTGATTTCTGCAGATCTTCTTTTTGACCTACATTGTAAAGCATTACAAAAACACAACATGACACAAAAAACGAAGAACAGGTGGTCTTGCAGAAGGACCCAGGCAGTCCCACGAAACTACTAATGCCAAACATCTCCCAGAAGGCTTAATTTGGATCGCAACGCACTATATACACCAACAATTTCCAGCCCGCTCCTAAAGTACAGAGGAGCGCAACACTTTTGGGACGGCGACGGACATATACTGCTCAATAACTCACAGTGCCCGCAGTAACTTGAAAACACCTAGCTTTACAGAAGAACATCCTTTCTTACAACATTTTTTACTTGACCTGCCGCAATTACGTTGACATTAGAAGAACCAGTGACATTTTATCCAGCCGTCCGATCCAACTGTCATTAGTTGTAGGACGCGTGATTTCGCTGAGACGACCACGCACTCAGTCGCTTCGCCCGATTAGCATTAGCATCGCGAAGCAAGATGACGGCTGCTTCCAGCAAGTGCAAAGTTGAGTTGTTGAGTTCTAGTGAATCTTACAGAGGGATTGCCACGTAGGTTGACTGATTCGAAAAATGTATATCATCTGCGGGAAGTTGTTGGATGTAACGGCGTATTGAATTGGGCATTTCACACGCTTCAATGCCCAATCTTGCCGTGCTTCTTGGGCATTTGTGCAACAAGGGTACGTACCATTATCTGCGTTTTCAGCGAATATGGGACCCATATTGCCAGGAATTTTCCCCATACTAGCTTGAGCTGGGCGGTATGGGGCCCATATTGCACAGTTTGAGCCAATGTGTGGGGAATGTTTTCTATAACACCCTTTAATCAGGTGTATTCATCATAAAACGGTCTTACAATGGGCGTTTGGAAACAGAAGCACCCTTGAAAGGGAATATTCTATTGAAGGGAGTGATTCTATTGAAGTGAAGGGAGTATTCTGGTAAATACCGCCTCTCATATAGCTCTGAGGTGCGGCGGCAGCATGCCAAGACATATAGTTCGGCGTTCTTGCTTCTGTGACAAGTACCACATTGAACAAGTTTCTAGTCATGGTTCTATCGTATACAACCTAAACCGGAGCGCAACGCATCACAGGCACGCCTCGTTAGCTTGGTGACACAGTTGGACCAGCGTGAGTGGCAAAGTAGCCTATACTGGCGTATCGGATACAGTTTGTTGGGGCACGTTGGTTAAAGGCAGTGGGGCGGAAAACGTTTGTAACGGTGACGGGAATGCGTTTTTGCAATTAACACGTACACTTGCAACGAGTCAAAAATACCAGCTAAATTCTTGACATCCATCCCTGTCTAATGCTGTGTTTTTAACTCAGGTTACCGTCTATAATGTGATTATTTGCTGAGCTGTGAGACCAACGTAATTATTCTTTCACATATGAAGACACAATTTTTAACATCATATTCCTACTTCAAATGAGGTGTTAAAAAGGTGAATTGGACGTAAAGGCCTCTTGCAACAGCTCACTTTACACCATTAATGACCGACATTGGATAAAATGTGGTGTGCGTCGATATTACAGCTTTAGTAATGCTCTTCGTGCATCCTTTGCTCCAGTCTGAGGTATAGAAAATGGAGTTTTTTTTTTTAAATAAGAATACTCCAGTTTTGAGCGAATAATGGCGCGAATGTAGTCGGGTGTAGTTCCCAACACAACCTGGATGTTAGTATCTTCCTATTGTTGGTCAGATAAAGATTTCACAATTCTTTTCTCATGCTTCTTATGTCGATGAATCGTATCTTCAGCAGAAGCGGAGTTGTAAGGGCAATGAAACAATGAATGAGTGAGTGTATAACTTTTGTTATCAATAAACATAGACAAGAAAAAGGTGCATGGTGAAAGGGCTCGCCGTTGTCGGCCTCACAGATGTGGGCAACGTCACGACTGACGCCCTGGGAGGAATGTGCGTCCTGGGCCGACTTCTAAGGGAACTGTGCCGACATATGCCTGGAAGCGTCTGAGGAAAACCCAGGAATAGCCCCAGACAGAACAGCCGACACCGGGATTCGAACCCGGGTACCTCCCAGTCTCGACGTGAGAATCTCCACCACGCTAACCACTGAGCCACGCGAGCTGGTAAATGGTGCAGGGGAGAACTGTAAAACCCGTGTCTGACCAATAGTAGTGACCAACACTACCATGCCGCGGGCAATATCGCTAGCGAACTAGTATAGCGAATGATATCGCCGCTCTTATGTTACTCATTCAATGGCGCATCCTTTCATTCGCCATTAACATACGAAAAAAAATAATAATATAGGAAGGCTATCAAAATTCCGAAAATCATAACGCCGAACTGTGGTGGTCCGAAATAGACTGGCTACAAGTAGTAATGTTACAACCCAAGATTTACACAGAAAATCCACGGCAAGTATTGCACATTTTACTTTAAATTATTTTAAAATTACTTTAATTTTTTTAAAAAATTTAAATTTTTAAAATTTTGAAATTTGGCAAAATCTGACTCAGTGCAATACTTGTCGTGGATTTTCTATGTAAAACTCGGGTTGTAGGAAATAAAAAAACTAGATAGAAAGGAAGCAGACAGTAGGAAATGATTTATTTGAAAATCAACGACGCCATCTTGAAGAAATCCCGCCGGGGCGACTGGAGCACGACGGTTGCAGAGGCAGGTGGCACGCTAGTTCCAAGGCATCACACCAGATGGCGCCAGCATCGTAGCTCTATACGAGAAAGAGAACATGAAAGTACTAGCGACACGTAAAAATGGCAACACTGCTCGACAAGTCTAAGCATACCAGAGCGCGGGGAAAAGGCCTAACCGCTACTGCTAAACAGCACGGAGAAAACACTACACATCGGGGGGAAAGGCTTAAGGCAATCGACAAGGCCTAACCACAGCGTCACAACACTTCGCGGCTAACACAAGGCGGGAACCACACGATGGTAAACGTGCGTCAACAGGCTTGGACACCGCTAAACAAGTCTAAACATGCGAGAAAAGGCTTAACACGAGCACGGTAAAACAACGCGCAAACATCGGTAAATCACTCACCTTTTTTCCCCGCTGCGACGGAGCGTCCGCTCTCGTCGACAGCCAGGGATCAAGTGACGACGGAGCGAACGACCGCACGTCTTCTCCCAACGAGAGCCAGAGGTGGACTGACGTAAGCGCCACTCTACGGGTGCTACGCATGCGCGCGCTCCTAGCGCCCTCTGCTCCACCCGACCGCGCATGCGCGCGCGCGCTCCTAGCTCCCTCTGCGCCGCCCGCGGGTGTTTTCGGTTTCGGCTCTCCGCTGCGCGCGCGCGCGCTCCTAGCGGCGACGGGTGGCTTTTCAGTTTCGCTTTCATTCTCCGTTCTTTGCGCGCGCGTTTATCTCTATAAAGGCAGCGCGCACCGCGCTCGCGTCATCATTCTGAGCGATACGTGAAAAACGCCATGTGTGGTTTATTCTCCTGCGCTTCTCGTCGTCGCAAGGAAAAGACAAAAAACGAAGAACTTCGCGAATTTATACGCGGCATCGTGGAGGAAGCCTTTCAAGTCCACCGTCTGGAATGGTTGCAAGCGCGTCAAGAAATGTGTCAGGACAAGATGAAGACGCTCGACCGCATCTTAGCGGCGGACAGACTGGCGAAAAAGAAGTCCAACTTTAGCCTGGACAATCTGTATTGGGAACGCAGTTCCGATGTAGAGGACGACGACGAGGATGTGTAAATAAAAGCGATACATTTCTCTTCGAGTCTCAGTCTCTTCTTTTTCTTCGTGCAACGTGTACGCACGCAACATGTCTTCCCCCGAACCTTTTCGTTTCCGTCATCCCTTTCGCTGTATCTTAAGCGGCCCCTCCATGTGCGGCAAATCTACTTTCGTTGCTAACGTGTTGAGGAACCTGAACGACGTGGTAGACAAGCCTCCGTCACAAATATTCTACGTGCAGAAATATGCTTCGCCGAGCATGCAGGACGAATTCGGGGACTCCGTAAAATTTACCAAGGAGCTACCGCGAGAGTGGGACACGTCGCGCGCTACGCTGATCGTCGTCGACGATCACATGACCGACGCCGGTTCCTTGAAGGAGGTGACCGATCTTTTCATTCGGGGTTCTCACCACGCCAACGCGTCGATCTTCTTACTCGTTCAAAACATCTTTTTCGACAGTAGCCATTTTAGAACAATATCCTACAACGCCAGTTACGTCGTCCTGTGGCGCACCGTGCGCAGCGTGCACCAGATGGAACATTTCGGCCAACAGCTATTTGGCAGAAAAAGATTGGAGTATTTTCTGGACGCATATAAACAAGCGATGTCGTCGCCCCACGCATATTTACTCGTGGATCTTCACAACTATACGCACGAGGATCACAGGTTGCGTAGCAATATCTTTCCGGGAGAACGTCAATATATTTACGCTCCGAAATGAATCTCCGCCCTCACCTCACTTTACTCAAAGTACTCTCCACTCTACCCCCTCCACGCCGCCGCGACGTCTTGAGACGTTCGTCCTCGTCCGACATGAAACACCTCTCCGAAATTTGCCTCAATGTATTGAACGGAAAGGTGGCTCTAGCTCCAGATACGTTCGCGCGTTTGAAGAAGCACAAACGCTTTTTACGACGGCTCGCCTACAAAAAGATTCACAAGAATCCGCAACGTTTGAAGCGCTATCTGTCTCAGCAGCGAGGACAGGGCGTTCTTTCGTCGGTGGTTCCTCTCCTGCTTTCCGCCGTGTTGAACCTTTTCGCCAATGGCCAAGAGAATTGAAGTGACCACCTCCATCGGAAACATTCTTTCCTCGAAGGAGAGTGACGACGTCAAAGTGAAACTCATACTGCAAGCACTGTATCGTATACTCAAGCAGTACGGATTTGACCCCTACGACAATAAAAACAAGGCGTCCGACGCTACAAATGACTTTGACTATTCGCTCCTCTCTCCAGAGGTGGACGAAGAGGAAGCGGAAAGGGTCGTCTCGGAATTAAAGAAGGTTCTTTCCTGGGATCGCGAGGGTTGTGTCTCCGTGTCGGGCAAGCCCATCAGACACTCCTCCGTTTACGAACTCGTCAATTATTTGTTGCAACGTAAAACGGGAAAGAAACCTTCCTGGTTCCCCAAAGTCTCGAAACTATTGCGTCTGATTTCTCTACCCAAATCTCGCGAGCCTCAACAGCAGCAGCAGCAGCAGCAGGCCTCCATTGCGTGGACGACTTATGGAGGGATATGAGAAACCAGAGGGTGGTTTGGGGGGTGTGGAACGCTATAGAAAAGCGCATCACTTGAGCAAAAAGAAGGCTCTCGCCATTCTCAGAAAGCTGGATGCCTACACGCTCCACCATCCGGTCAGAAGAAAGTTTAATAGGAGACGCATCATCGCGCTCAAGATCAACGACGTGTGGCAAATGGACCTCGCCGATTTTTCAAAATACAAGAGATTCAACGGTGGCTACCGCTACATTCTCGTGGCAATCGATTCCCTCTCCCGCTTTCTGCGCACCCTCCCGCTAAAGACGAAGCGCCCCGCCGAAATGAAAAGGGCCATGATAAGACTTTTTCGGGGAGGTAACGTACCTACACGCATCTTTTGCGACAGAGGTGGGGAATTCTACAACAAGACCGTCAAGGAGTATCTCTCACGAAAGAAGGTACAGATGTATTCTACCTTCTCTCCAGTAATCAAAGCGTCGCAGGCAGAGCGCGTCATACGCACTTTACGCGACAGAATATTCCGTTATTTTAGAGTAACGGGAAAATACCACTTCGTTTCCGCGCTTCCCAAGATCGTGCGCGACTACAACACCACCAAACACAGGACTTTGGGCATCAGCCCGTCCGAAGTCACGCCCGAAAACGAATTGGAGCTGTTCAATAAGATAAATGGGAAGCCCGTCGTACCCTCCGTGAAAAAGAAGCTCAAACTGGGGGATAAAGTGAGGGTCCTACTTCACAGAAAAGGTTTTCATAAGAGCTCGGAAGGGAGTTGGTCGCCTCAGATTTTCACCGTCTCCCGCCTGAGAGACACCTCTCCTCCCGTCGTACACCTGGAAGATTACCGGGGTAAGGAAGTGGACGGATCTTTCTACCCGGAGGAGGTACTCGTCGTAACCCGAGACGCCAATCAGCCTTGGCCAGTAACGAAAGTGCTCAGAAAGAAGCAACTGAACGGTCAGAGCTTCTCCTTGGTTCGCTGGTTCGGTTACGACAAAGAACACGACAGTTGGGTTCCGAGCAGCGACGTGGTCAAGATTGGGAAATGATGTCGGACATCTACGTCCACCTGCTCTCGAACGCCAGCATGGATAAGTTTCCCTCGAATAAACTCAACGCCTTCACGGTAGCTTTCGATAGTCCGCTTCAGCTCTCGAATCGGTATAAAGTCGGTCTGATGGATCTCAGCATAAGTAACGATTTTTTAAATATCGGGTACGAAAGGCAAGATGCGAAAATCGAGGTTTCTTTCGAGGACACGGTGGAAGCCGGCAGAACTTTTCGTGTCACCTCGGATCTCGAGAGGGATTTGGGAAAAGCCCTTTCGGAATTCGACGTTTCTTTCGCGTACAATAAATCGCGATACGACTTCGTCTTACCCGTGGACGTGAAAGCCGTGGAATTGGACCCTCGGCTCGCACAGGCGCTCGACGCCTCGCTAGCGTCCCGCGAAGCAGGTCGTGCGGTGAAACCCCCCAAATTGAGCGAACGCGAAGCCACCTCCATCTTATTGGAGCACGCCGCACCCGTCGCTTTCGGCGACGTCACTCTGAATTCGGAAACCACGTCCCTACGGAACACACTCAACAAGTATTTCCAGACGCACAAGCTGGACGCCTCGCTAGAATTCGCGGATAACGTGTACTCTCTGAAAACACCGAAAGGGTTGCACGTACCGGAACCCTTTGTCAAGCTGCTACATCTCACACCCGTCGAGGGACACGAAGAAACGCTACACGTCTCTCTCCCCATAGCGCGCCAATTTTCTTTCACGATCAAGACGAAAATTCCTCGATCTTTGCAAGTACATCTGCCTCCCGGCTATTATGCGACGCCGCAAGCACTTCTAAATGCGATTAATCAGCGCGTAGGCGAACGCGCGCGCTTCAGCTTCGACGGAACCGAACAGAAATGTAAAATTCGGCTTTCCGAGGGCACCTCCACCCTAAGACTTTCCGAGTACCTGGCCGTGCTTTTGGGCTTCGAATCGCGTACCGTGTTCACAAGGGATGAGGATGCTACGAGCTCCGTCGAGGTACTCCTGGAACCCCCGTTTCACAACATAATCGTGTACACGGATATCGTGGAACCCACGTACGTGGGGAGCGGGAAAAAACCTATATTAAAAATACTACCCTTTTATTACGAGAAAGACAAGCACGTCGTCACCTACACGTTAGATAACATCCAGTATTTTAACCTGTCTCAATTCGAAATTCCCTCAGTGACGATCGTTCTCGCGGACGAAACGGGAAGACGTTTGCCGTTGCGGTCCAAAGGCAGAACCAATCTAACGTTGCATTTCAAATATGTACCGTAATTCCCCCAAAATAATTCCCGTGTACACGGGACCCCTTTTCCAACGAGGGGGCGGTGTGTTGAGCAACATATCCAAGTTTATCGTTCCCATGTGGCAGCAAATAAAACCGATCGCCAAGAGAACGTTGAAGCGCTTGGCGCGGAATTTGGCCGATGGCGAAGGAATATCGCGCGCAGTAAAAAAGACGGCCATAGCAACGGGGAGAGACGTGCTGGATTCCATGGAGGGCTCTGGACAACAACAACAATGGAAAGAAACGCCGCAAAAGACAACAAAAGGCGCCGACACACGACGCACCTGCAGATATCTTTGGTAGGCCGTGAAGGTCACACATCCGCTGCGCGCGCTCCGCCATGACGTCAACGAAAGCAAAAATACAGACGCAACGGTCACCGCATTGTCTTACGAGTGACGTGATGATATTCGAACCCCCTTCCATTCAATACGGCGTGGAAGATACTTCGTACCAACTTTTTTATCCGGTCAACGGGGTAAATAATTCCGTGATCGAATTTTGTATTCAAAATTTGCAAAGGGCACACTTGGATCTCTACGGCAGTTTCGTGTCTTTGACCGTGCGCATTGTTCGCGACGACGGGGAAGAAATGGACGAGAAAGATGTCGTTTTCCCAATAAACCACCTGTTGAGCGGCATGTTTAAGACGGTCACCGTTTACGCGAACAACAAACTCGTCAGTTCCAACGAGTTGTACGCCTACAGGAGTATTTTGGACGTCGTGCTTCATTCCACGCCCGCGGCTCAAGAAACAGTGCACGCGGCTGGACTTTATGTTGAGGACGACGAACATTTAAAGGACGATTACGACGTCTCGTCTCGCGGTCCGAAACAACGTTACGAAGCGACGAAGGGTGGAAAATACTTTAACCTGGTCGGACAGATCAATACCGACCTGTTTCAACAGCCGCGCCTGATGGTACCTGCCGTCGAAATTCGCGTCGTTTTCCTGTTAAACAACGACGAATTTAAACTCGTATCGGTCCCCAAAGACAAGAAAACGTACAATTACGAGGTGGACATTAAAGAAATGACGTTACACTTGAAAAAGGTGACGCTGGCACCTTCCCTGTTTTTGGAATACGAGCGGCGGCTTCAGACCACGCCGGCCATCTACGTGTTACGCGGATTGGAAACCAAGGTGCGGAGCTTGAGTGCCGGGAGCTTGGACGCTCACTTTGAAAACGTTTACCCCGAAAGGGTACCTTCCAAATTATGCGTCGCCCTGCTCGCCACGTCCGACTTTCTCGGCGACATCCAATCGAACCCCTACAAATTCCGTCATTACGACCTGTCTCATTCGATGCTCTCCGTGGACGGCCAGCAAGTGCGAGCCGAGTACGACTTTCAGAACGACCTCGTCAAAATTCCCTACTTTAACTTCTTGCAAGAACTGGGAGAGAAACATTTCAAGTATAGCTACGAGCGATTTAAAACGAACGGGTTCCTTCTCTACTTCAACTTGGACGTGGACAAGTGTTCTTCTCCTTCGCATTTGAACGAGTGGCGAAAAGGAAACGTTCGCCTGCAATTACGCTTCGCTAAAGCCCTTCCACACGCGGTCACCGTCCTCTTGATTTCCGAGTGTCCCAAGCTCATGTACGTCGACAAGGACCGTACGGTCACCTTCCCATAAGAAAAGATGTACGAGAGCGACATCTTGGAACTCGTGTCCCTGAACCCCCTCGCTTCCTCCATGCTGAGAGGCATTTGCGCTTCCGACGAAGCCTTCGTTTTACGCAAGCCCGGTTATTTAATCATCAATACGGAAGAGCGAAGAAGGCGCGGGCAGCACTGGGTGCTCTACCTGAAAAACTACGACGGGTCTGCCGTGTTTTTCGACAGCTACGGACTTCCCCCCATCGAAGCAAACCTTCGAAAGACTTTACCTGTAGTGGACGAGTATAACGACAAGTGTATTCAATCGCCTTTTTCGCCTTACTGCGGGCTTTTTTGTATCTACGTAGCCACGCGCATGTCGAAACGCTACAGCTTGAAAAGTTGTGTATCCATGTTTTCCTGTAACCTCGAAGAGAATGACGAAACAATAAAACGTCTCCTCGTGAGCGAACTCGTTTCGTAAAAAATAGACTATTTATTTTTTCACGACATACACAAGACCCTTGCGAGACGATCTTCCAACGTGCTGACCCGACGCTCACCGCCGTCGTCGTCGCCGGTCTGCACCGTGACGTCGAGGGATGTGTGGAGAAGCCAGTAGCGACGGACGATAGGTCGGTTGAAACCCGCGTTGATGAGACACGGGTCGACTGTCTCTCCTCGTCTATACTTTTCCAACAGCTCGAGCTTGTAATCTACGAAACGCTTCATTTTCTTTGCAATCTTCCCACTGACGGTGAACAGACGTAGGGGTATCGTCTTGAGAATCGAGCGAAAGTCTCCCTCGCAGCTATCGCCGTGAATATAATCGCGTAATCGCAGCAAGTCCCGATACATTCGCGTTTGCACAAAGGTGGCAAACCTCTGCTCGGGCGTCATCATGACTGAGACGGAATGAGAGTAGACAACTTTTTTTTATTTCTCGTTACACAAAAATTAGGCTCCAGCTTTGGTTTCGTAGCCGGGAAGGCAGCCCAAATACGGACGAAGGCTCGAGTCTAACCAATGGCTGGGGTTTCTCGACCAGAGTCCACCGCAGCGACAGGTAGTCAGTTGATCGCCGATTCGCAAAAAGAAGGTCTTTGGAGGAGGCTTGAAGGTTAGGACCAGGGGTAGATCTCCCGTCAGTAGCCATTCGTAATCTGCAACGAAAGGAGTGTGAGAAACGCGTGTTTTTTTTTTTTTTTCAACTCAAACACACACACACGTACAATCTTCTTCAGTCACAGAGTGACACTGATGGTCCATCTTCTCCATCTTCCTTCAATAGTCGAAGTCCTTCGCAACGTACGTCGAACAGTACCGTCCGACAACCGAGAAACTGGCGAATCAATCGGTCCGTCCAATGCTTTTGCTCTGAAAAAAATGTGACTGGTTATAGAACGTATTAAAAAAATAACGAGGAAGCGTACCTTTGGACCACAATCCACCACAATTGGTGCAGAAGAAGCGGGCGCTGCCAATCTCCCGAAATATGTGAGGCGGGAAAAAACCGACTTCACGCGCAGCAAAAGTGTTGTACACTGGAAACGAAACTCTTCAAACATTTCGGCGATGATGACGTCATGGGTATTACTTACGAGGATCTACCAAGCTGATCATGATGGAATGACGATCGACCATTCGCTTCGACATTTATAGTAAAGCTTTGCCTCTCACTCTCTATGACGTCATTGAACGTGTTTGAACATGTTAAGACGTGTTTGAACATGTTTGGACGTGTTCAGACACGGGCGGCGAAGTCGCCCCTGGACACACTCGTTCCTCTCACCCTCTCTATGACGTCATTGAACGTGTCTGAACATGTTTGGACGTGTTTGAACATGTTGTGACGTGTGTAGACACGAACCCCGCAATACGAAAAACGTCACGCAGCACGAATGGAATTTTCGTCTTGATCGTGAAAGAAAATTGGCGCGCTATGGGGAGAGAGACGTGTAGCGTTTCTTCGTGTCCCTCGACGGGTGTGAGATGTAGCAGCTTGACAAAGGGTTCCGGTACGTGCAACCCTTTCGGTGTTTTCAGAGAGTACACGTTATCCGCGAATTCTAGCGAGGCGTCCAGCTTGTGCGTCTGGAAATACTTGTTGAGTGTGTTCCGTAGGGACGTGGTTTCCGAATTCAGAGTGACGTCGCCGAAAGCGACGGGTGCGGCGTGCTCCAATAAGATGGAGGTGGCTTCGCGTTCGCTCAATTTGGGGGGTTTCACCGCACGACCTGCTTCGCGGGACGCTAGCGAGGCGTCGAGCGCCTGTGCGAGCCGAGGGTCCAATTCCACGGCTTTCACGTCCACGGGTAAGACGAAGTCGTATCGCGATTTATTGTACGCGAAAGAAACGTCGAATTCCGAAAGGGCTTTTCCCAAATCCCTCTCGAGATCCGAGGTGACACGAAAAGTTCTGCCGGCTTCCACCGTGTCCTCGAAAGAAACCTCGATTTTCGCATCTTGCCTTTCGTACCCGATATTTAAAAAATCGTTACTTATGCTGAGATCCATCAGACCGACTTTATACCGATTCGAGAGCTGAAGCGGACTATCGAAAGCTACCGTGAAGGCGTTGAGTTTATTCGAGGGAAACTTATCCATGCTGGCGTTCGAGAGCAGGTGGACGTAGATGTCCGACATCATTTCCCAATCTTGACCACGTCGCTGCTCGGAACCCAACTGTCGTGTTCTTTGTCGTAACCGAACCAGCGAACCAAGGAGAAGCTCTGACCGTTCAGTTGCTTCTTTCTGAGCACTTTCGTTACTGGCCAAGGCTGATTGGCGTCTCGGGTTACGACGAGTACCTCCTCCGGGTAGAAAGATCCGTCCACTTCCTTACCCCGGTAATCTTCCAGGTGTACGACGGGAGGAGAGGTGTCTCTCAGGCGGGAGACGGTGAAAATCTGAGGCGACCAACTCCCTTCCGAGCTCTTATGAAAACCTTTTCTGTGAAGTAGGACCCTCACTTTATCCCCCAGTTTGAGCTTCTTTTTCACGGAGGGTACGACGGGCTTCCCATTTATCTTATTGAACAGCTCCAATTCGTTTTCGGGCGTGACTTCGGACGGGCTGATGCCCAAAGTCCTGTGTTTGGTGGTGTTGTAGTCGCGCACGATCTTGGGAAGCGCGGAAACGAAGTGGTATTTTCCCGTTACTCTAAAATAACGGAATATTCTGTCGCGTAAAGTGCGTATGACGCGCTCTGCCTGCGACGCTTTGATTACTGGAGAGAAGGTAGAATACATCTGTACCTTCTTTCGTGAGAGATACTCCTTGACGGTCTTGTTGTAGAATTCCCCACCTCTGTCGCAAAAGATGCGTGTAGGTACGTTACCTCCCCGAAAAAGTCTTATCATGGCCCTTTTCATTTCGGCGGGGCGCTTCGTCTTTAGCGGGAGGGTGCGCAGAAAGCGGGAGAGGGAATCGATTGCCACGAGAATGTAGCGGTAGCCACCGTTGAATCTCTTGTATTTTGAAAAATCGGCGAGGTCCATTTGCCACACGTCGTTGATCTTGAGCGCGATGATGCGTCTCCTATTAAACTTTCTTCTGACCGGATGGTGGAGCGTGTAGGCATCCAGCTTTCTGAGAATGGCGAGAGCCTTCTTTTTGCTCAAGTGATGCGCTTTTCTATAGCGTTCCACACCCCCCAAACCACCCTCTGGTTTCTCATATCCCTCCATAAGTCGTCCACGCAATGGAGGCCTGCTGCTGCTGCTGCTGCTGTTGAGGCTCGCGAGATTTGGGTAGAGAAATCAGACGCAATAGTTTCGAGACTTTGGGGAACCAGGAAGGTTTCTTTCCCGTTTTACGTTGCAACAAATAATTGACGAGTTCGTAAACGGAGGAGTGTCTGATGGGCTTGCCCGACACGGAGACACAACCCTCGCGATCCCAGGAAAGAACCTTCTTTAATTCCGAGACGACCCTTTCCGCTTCCTCTTCGTCCACCTCTGGAGAGAGGAGCGAATAGTCAAAGTCATTTGTAGCGTCGGACGCCTTGTTTTTATTGTCGTAGGGGTCAAATCCGTACTGCTTGAGTATACGATACAGTGCTTGCAGTATGAGTTTCACTTTGACGTCGTCACTCTCCTTCGAGGAAAGAATGTTTCCGATGGAGGTGGTCACTTCAATTCTCTTGGCCATTGGCGAAAAGGTTCAACACGGCGGAAAGCAGGAGAGGAACCACCGACGAAAGAACGCCCTGTCCTCGCTGCTGAGACAGATAGCGCTTCAAACGTTGCGGATTCTTGTGAATCTTTTTGTAGGCGAGCCGTCGTAAAAAGCGTTTGTGCTTCTTCAAACGCGCGAACGTATCTGGAGCTAGAGCCACCTTTCCGTTCAATACATTGAGGCAAATTTCGGAGAGGTGTTTCATGTCGGACGAGGACGAACGTCTCAAGACGTCGCGGCGGCGTGGAGGGGGTAGAGTGGAGAGTACTTTGAGTAAAGTGAGGTGAGGGCGGAGATTCATTTCGGAGCGTAAATATATTGACGTTCTCCCGGAAAGATATTGCTACGCAACCTGTGATCCTCGTGCGTATAGTTGTGAAGATCCACGAGTAAATATGCGTGGGGCGACGACATCGCTTGTTTATATGCGTCCAGAAAATACTCCAATCTTTTTCTGCCAAATAGCTGTTGGCCGAAATGTTCCATCTGGTGCACGCTGCGCACGGTGCGCCACAGGACGACGTAACTGGCGTTGTAGGATATTGTTCTAAAATGGCTACTGTCGAAAAAGATGTTTTGAACGAGTAAGAAGATCGACGCGTTGGCGTGGTGAGAACCCCGAATGAAAAGATCGGTCACCTCCTTCAAGGAACCGGCGTCGGTCATGTGATCGTCGACGACGATCAGCGTAGCGCGCGACGTGTCCCACTCTCGCGGTAGCTCCTTGGTAAATTTTACGGAGTCCCCGAATTCGTCCTGCATGCTCGGCGAAGCATATTTCTGCACGTAGAATATTTGTGACGGAGGCTTGTCTACCACGTCGTTCAGGTTCCTCAACACGTTAGCAACGAAAGTAGATTTGCCGCACATGGAGGGGCCGCTTAAGATACAGCGAAAGGGATGACGGAAACGAAAAGGTTCGGGGGAAGACATGTTGCGTGCGTACACGTTGCACGAAGAAAAAGAAGAGACTGAGACTCGAAGAGAAATGTATCGCTTTTATTTACACATCCTCGTCGTCGTCCTCTACATCGGAACTGCGTTCCCAATACAGATTGTCCAGGCTAAAGTTGGACTTCTTTTTCGCCAGTCTGTCCGCCGCTAAGATGCGGTCGAGCGTCTTCATCTTGTCCTGACACATTTCTTGACGCGCTTGCAACCATTCCAGACGGTGGACTTGAAAGGCTTCCTCCACGATGCCGCGTATAAATTCGCGAAGTTCTTCGTTTTTTGTCTTTTCCTTGCGACGACGAGAAGCGCAGGAGAATAAACCACACATGGCGTTTTTCACGTATCGCTCAGAATGATGACGCGAGCGCGGTGCGCGCTGCCTTTATAGAGATAAACGCGCGCGCAAAGAACGGAGAATGAAAGCGAAACTGAAAAGCCACCCGTCGCCGCTAGGAGCGCGCGCGCGCGCAGCGGAGAGCCGAAACCGAAAACACCCGCGGGCGGCGCAGAGGGAGCTAGGAGCGCGCGCGCGCATGCGCGGTCGGGTGGAGCAGAGGGCGCTAGGAGCGCGCGCATGCGTAGCACCCGTAGAGTGGCGCTTACGTCAGTCCACCTCTGGCTCTCGTTGGGAGAAGACGTGCGGTCGTTCGCTCCGTCGTCACTTGATCCCTGGCTGTCGACGAGAGCGGACGCTCCGTCGCAGCGGGGAAAAAAGGTGAGTGATTTACCGATGTTTGCGCGTTGTTTTACCGTGCTCGTGTTAAGCCTTTTCTCGCATGTTTAGACTTGTTTAGCGGTGTCCAAGCCTGTTGACGCACGTTTACCATCGTGTGGTTCCCGCCTTGTGTTAGCCGCGAAGTGTTGTGACGCTGTGGTTAGGCCTTGTCGATTGCCTTAAGCCTTTCCCCCCGATGTGTAGTGTTTTCTCCGTGCTGTTTAGCAGTAGCGGTTAGGCCTTTTCCCCGCGCTCTGGTATGCTTAGACTTGTCGAGCAGTGTTGCCATTTTTACGTGTCGCTAGTACTTTCATGTTCTCTTTCTCGTATAGAGCTACGATGCTGGCGCCATCTGGTGTGATGCCTTGGAACTAGCGTGCCACCTGCCTCTGCAACCGTCGTGCTCCAGTCGCCCCGGCGGGATTTCTTCAAGATGGCGTCGTTGATTTTCAAATAAATCATTTCCTACTGTCTGCTTCCTTTCTATCTAGTTTTTTTATTTCCTACAACCCGAGTTTTACATAGAAAATCCACGACAAGTATTGCACTGAGTCAGATTTTGCCAAATTTCAAAATTTTAAAAATTTAAATTTTTTAAAAAAAATTAAAGTAATTTTAAAATAATTTAAAGTAAAATGTGCAATACTTGCCGTGGATTTTCTGTGTAAATCTTGGGTTGTAACATTACTACTGCTACAGAGAGGGGGGGGGGGACCAGTAATGTATAGCATGTTACTACAAAATGAAAGTGGCTGCTTGGTGGATGCCAGTGAATGACATTTATCACCGACTGCGACTCTTAGTTTGTAGATATACTGATTTCTATTTTCAGATGTTTTGGAGCTGCCGGCTCCTTCGTTTTGTAGGAGTCACTATCTACATATTTTTCATTCCTAATTCCAACTCCAACCGTCCAAAGCGGATATGGAAAGAGAGAAAAGAGGACGAGGAAAAAGAAAAGAAGAGATGGTGCTTCTCCGTACAGTTGGTGACACGAACGTAATTACCTCCGTGAACAATAAATACATACGGGGTGTCTTTTTTTTTAATACAGCCTTTCATAAACAAAATTGTATAGGCTATAGGAAGGGAGTCGCCTCAGGACAAGAGCCGCTGATATTTCGAACAGAGGCTTTTCTTCTTTCTGTTCGAAATATCGGCGGCTCCTGTCCTGAGACTACTCCCTTCCTTACATCTCTACCGGTTCGCTGGATTTCTACACATCTATACAGGCTATAGACATGCTGTTTTCACTTGTATCATGGCCATACTTGGCCATATGTTCCTCAACCGTTAAGTGACCAGTGATGGCCAGTCGTTAAACTACGTGGTTGTAGTTAAAAAGTAGTTATCAACTACTTGCTGTGGCAACTACTAGATAAACTACCATTTCGAGTAGTTAACTACAGTACTTAGGTTACTGCAGGCGCCAACTATTTCCGATTTTGCCGCAAGCTTTACGACACGTTTGTGCTTTCGACTTTTACCTTGAGCTACTTGTCTGATGAGAACGGAGGTGCAGAGCAATTGTGCAGTGCATGTGTACGAAATCTTCACTTCTAATGCTTGTCTAGTGAAGCCTCATTGGCATGAATTTGCATTAAAACCGCAAATGATGGCTGAGTGACCGATCATTGTGGCTAAGCGAAAATATTTTACGATCCATAGTTGGCAATCGGCACCGACCACAATATTTGTGCATGGCGCTGTGACGAAGGAGCCCGAGTGTAAATCTCATACATGGTCCGTCGTATGTTGTACGTGCCTTTATACCGGAAGCTTTAACTCTATAGAAAATATTTCCGCAGCAAGCTCTTTTATCAGCGCATAATATACAAGAGAGAGGGAGTGGATTTTACGACAGTATGTGAATTAAGCGACGTAGGCACAAGTATTTTAAATATCATTATCACTGCTTGTGATTCATTTTTAGGTGTCCAGGAACACTACAACATTTTGGTGTCGACAGACAACGTTAAGTAGTTATAGATGTATGTAGTTAAACTACTGCATCGCGAAGTAGTTAGTAACTATAGTTAAACTACTGTAGAAGTCGTTAGTAGACATCACTGCAAATGTCTCATAACCTAAAAATCGTTAATTAACTTTTTAATTAAAAAAGCTACGAAGTTGTCCCAATGAGAACATCTGTTCCTTTCGTTGTTCCTTCTTCCAGGACGCAAGAGGCGACAGTGCGCAATATCACCCTATCACATTCGTGGTAAAGGAAAGACGGGTCACCGGAGATGCGCAATGAACAAAATAAAGAAAAAATTGTGTTCCTTGGCGATGCTTTTTTTTTTTCAGGCGATCTACCGAACGGATTTGTGTTCTGAAAACGGCTACGATATCAGGTCAACGAAAGGAACAGATTATTTATGGGACAACTTGGTAGCTTTTATAATTAAAAAGTTAATTAACGATTTTTAGGTAATCAGTTATTTGGCGGTTCAGCAACATACGACCAAGAACGTCCGCCGGTCCAGAGATGATAGAAGTGAAAACAGCATGTTTATAGCCCCGTATAGTTTTTAATGAAAAATCTACATCAGAAAAAAGGTAATACACCCTGTACAATAACACAGTGGTTCATATCTCCAGTTGAAATATCGTTCATAAGTTTGCTTTGCCTTTTTGTTTTTCCCCTAAGTGATTCAGACTACTTTGTCAACACGAAGTTCGGTGATATGATTTATTTGCTGCATTAATTCCCAACAGGTCTATCCTATCAGCTAGTGTCGATTTTGTGAATCTTCGGGCTTCTGACTTTTTCGGCCTTATGATTGCCATCCGTTTCATCAGCTATCTGCGACCGCACCTACGACCCTTTATCTATGGCCGCGCAGGGGTCTGCGGGACCATTTGTTGCGCTCACACAGCCAGGGACCATGCTTTCCGGGACCATTTTTTTCCGACACACCGCCATGGAGAAGCGCGAAGCGAGCAATGGACAGAAAACGAAACACCATGATCATGACCTTGTTACACAACGCAGCTAAGATGCGGAACTTCTGAAACTGGACGAAGCAGTCCTTATCAGTATCTCCTCAAGTATCCCAGGCACCCGCACTTTGTTTCCGAACACATTCGGGTAGCCGACCTTCAAGCGACGTTCACCTCAGCTCCAATACGTGCGAAGGCCGTTTAGAATAAGGGATGAGAATAAGAGCCGTACATGGCGAAGCCATACCTACTTTTCCTTTTCGTCGCTTCGTGGCGCGACTATACATGACATTTCACTTTGGAGTGACCCCTAATGGACCTTTTCCGACAATGCGTATGCACATGCCCAGTCCCTGTGTCCGCGATCTTTGAGCGGGAAACATCGCTATGAACCCAGCTGCTGACGACTGTCTTGTTCATTGTGGGGAGATAATCGGTTTCAAGGCCGGCGTTTGAGGTCTGGTAATGAGCACAATGCGCTTTCACTCTTTCCGCATTCTTCTGTATATATATATATATATATATATATATATAAGCGAAAGGAAAGGGGACACAGCGACGGATTTGAAGTGTTAATAGAATACAAACAAAGGGTTATTTTACATAATTAAAAAATTATTTAGGAAATGGGGAAGTGTCGACGTTTCGGAGGGAAGCTCCTCCTTCTTCGGGACAGAAGAGGCAACAAGTCTGTCCAAGGCCTTTATGGATTCAGCTTGCTGACGTAATCTTGTGTATTCGCGCCACCTGGCGTTCGTCGATCAGTCACGTCCTGGAAGGTTTGTCACTGTCGGGTGTGGTGTCACTGCCCTGACGTTCCGGGATCTTCTGAAGTCAAAGCTGGGGGTCATCGTCTTTCTTTCAAAGGCATCGTCCGTGGTGAAATCATTATCTGGGAGTCCGGGGTTTAGGTCATCGTGTCTGAAAGCCTAAGGTGACCTCCTCGGGAAGTCGTCGTTTGGGGCGTTGTTGTTCTCGTGGCCCTGTTGCTTCATCAATAGTCCATGTAAGGAGAAGTCATCAATCGGGTTTTTCCGTAGCATTGTCCGTAGTGCGGGGATGTCCTTCAGCCATATCTGAAAGAGAAAAAGAACAGGGCGAGACGGAGGATAGCTAATTGTTTAAGTGCCTAACTGTTGACAGTATACCGGGATCTTCATTGATTGCGGATTTAAACTTATAAATAAAATATGACTCGCGTTGTTCCCTACATCTGTCAGAATTGAAATTTGATTCAAGAATAAAAAGGGAGACGTCATTTATTGAGTGTCCGGGCTGTTTGAAATGGCGGGAAACAGGAAGCTTCGGCTTCTTGCTAACGTCTGATCTGTGGTTATTAAACCTGATTCTGAAGGATGTTTTACTTTGTCCCACATACTGACATTCACATGCTTTACACTGAATGACGTAGATGATGTTAGAGGAATTACAGTCAAAATCTCCGTTGATTTTGATGGAAAAGTTCGAATTTGTACTTTTGACAATCTGGGTACTTTGCATTATCTTGCAGATTTGACATCTGCTTCAGCCACAAGGGCGACAGCCGGTCAGAGAAGCATGCGGTTTGTTAACTTTTGACCTAACCAGGCAATCCTGTAGGTTCCGAGCGCGTTTGTACGTAACGCGTGGCGGTTCGGGAAATATCTGCCCCATCCGCTCCGACTGGAGAAGGATACTGTGGAGGCGGATGTATACCGTTAATATTTGGAGCATTCCCGCCGAAAGTTACAACGAGGTTGACGCCGTCGTTGTCCGATGGTCTAGTGCGTTTTTCGAATAAGGTTCGGCGATCGATATTGCGGGCTTTGTCTAGGGCATTCTCAACTAGGCTTGTAGGAAATTTGCGGTTGACAAACGCGCGTTTCAGTTGATCAAGATTTCTGTCTAGGTTTTCGTTGTTGGAACAGATACGTCTATACCGCAGCGCCTGGCTGTAAGGTATAGCGAGTTTAGTGTGGTGCGTGTGGCAGCTGTTAAAGGAAAGATACTGTTGGGTGTCAGTAGGTTTGCGGTAGAGGTCAGTGGAGATGACCCCGTCGGTTAATGGAACTTGAACGTCGAGGAAGTTAACTGTTACAGTGGAATTTTATTTATTTATTTTAACATACTGCGAGCATAGAAGCCCTAGCAGGAGGGGCTCTTTCAACAAATATGTGTGATCTACAAGAGCGCACAACTACTATAGAGAACACGGAAACAAAACCGTAACAACACATAACATCAAGAAATAATTCTTTCCAGCTCTTTGACAAAGTTTGGAGACTGGAAAGCATCGGGTGGGAGAGAATTCCAGTCCTCAACTGTTCTGGGGAAGAAACTCCGTTTAAAGCAATTCGTTTTAGCAAATATTGGGGACAGTAAACGATCGCTCTGTCTATGTCGGGTCCGCCTTGCCGTCAGCGGTTTTATACAGTCTGGTAATTTCAATTTGAATTTTCCAGACAAACAATTATGTAGGAACGTTAATCGTGCTATTTTTCTTCGTGCTTGTAGGGAGGGGATGTTATTCTGTTTCATTAAGAGAGTTGGTGAGTCAGTTCTTCGATATTTGCCAAAAATATACCTCACTGCCTTCCTTTGAACTTGCTCGAGACGGTTAATATCTTTCTTGGTTCCGGGGTCCCAAACAATTGCCGCGTACTCTAACTTAGACCTGACACAAGTATTGTAAACTAAAATTTTGGTACTCGCTGGTGCGTTTTTAAGCTTCCTTCTCATAGTCCATAATTTCCTTAACGCTGAAGAACAAATATCTGCTATGTGAGATGACCAACTAAGATCACTAGTAAATGTAACCCCCAAATATTTATATTTTTCAACGCATGATACTGTACAGTTATTTAAAAAATATGAAAATATACTGGGTGACCTCTTCCTTGTTACCCGTAAGACAACCGTCTTGTTGTTATTAATTACCATTCCCCAATCTCGGCACCAGAGAAAAATTGCTTCAATAGTGTTCTGTAATAAAATATGATCGGCCGTGGTCGTAATTTCTTTGTATATTATGCAATCATCTGCAAATAATTTTACAGAAACACCTTCCGGAATTATACTAACTAGATCGTTTATGTAAATTAAAAATAATATGGGCCCCAGTACACTACCCTGCGGGACACCAGATGTCACATCACAAACATCTGAACGACCGTATTTGACTTCCACAAACTGCCGTCGGTCATTCAAGTAGGCGGCAATCCAGCGAACAATACAGTATGGGAGCCCTATACTTTCCAGCTTACGCAATAATTTTATATGAGGGACTTTGTCAAAGGCTTTACAAAGGTCAAAAAATAAAACATCAGTTTGTCCGGTACTGTCCAGAACATTAAATAAGTCATGTGCAACAGACACCAATTGGGTTACAGTAGACAGAGATCCCCTGAAACCGTGTTGGTGAACAGTAATGAACCCCTTATCATTTAAAATATTTCGCACATGGCTTGATATTGCATGCTCTAACATTTTACAACAAGTATTAGTAATGGACACCGGGCGATAATTGCTGACTAACAATGCGTCCCCTTTCTTATAAATTGGGACAACACGACCTACACGCCAATCCTCTGGGATCTCACCCGTCTTAATTGACGTATTAAAAAGTTCCGTCAGAAAATCAACAATTTGCACAGAATACCTTTTTAAAAATTCATTCGGGATACCATCTGGTCCCGTGGATTTTTTTGTATTGATATTAAGCAGCATGTTCAATACACCTTCCCTAGACACTGAGAATTCCATTCGAGGATCTGCTACCGATATTTGGAAGTAACCCTCACGATCGGCGAAAACACTATGAAAATAATCGTTAAAATTTTCAGCAATGGAACGTGGGTCAGTAACCATCTCGTTATCAACTTTTATTTTTTGAACATCTTGTTTCGTTCGATTCAAATAACGCCAAAACTTTTGCGGGTCTTTCTTTACAAACTCCTGCAGTCTATGACCAAAGAAGTGCTGATAATGTCGATAGTGCTGATAATGTCGTTTTGAACTGCTCGTATGTACATATCTAGAGCTTTATCGCGGTTGGCTTCCGGAATAAAGTTAGAGGGTTGCTTAAATGGTTGGACGTCAGTAGTAAAAGAATAATACGACTTAGCGAGCAATTTGACACCTCCCTCCTCTCTCACCCCCCCTGTTACCCCCAATTTTGCAATTTGCACCCCCACCCAATTTTTTAAAAAAAAATTTTTTCGATTTTTCACTTAAAATCGCTCATACACGCATAAGAATGCGATAATAGAGCGTAGAATATATCAGTTGCAGAATCTTCGTTATTGTCAGTTGATTTTGTCCAAGTTGGGTCACATAGGGAAGTCGCGTGTCTCCCGTGGCAGGTAGCACAAACAATTCCGGAACGACATTCGCGTGATCGGTGTCCGATTTTAGTGCATCTGAAGCAGCGCTGTTCCTTTGCTAGTTTCTTTTTGCGTTCGTCTAGCGGTATTGAACTCTTGCACTTTACTGTGGTGTGAGCTGCTGATCTGCAGAAGACACATGCTTCAGTCCTTTTCCTAGTGTCATTGTAGAGTACATGCGATGATGGTGGATCTGCTTTGTATGCGTCCTTGCTGTGTCCGTCATTAACGTCCTGCCTTTTATCGACCATGTTGACACCTTCCATGCTCTCGATTTCTATCCTGACAAAGTTAAGGATACTTTTGAGCTCACCGGAGGCATCTCCTTCAACTTCTGACGATGTTTCCGTGCTGCCTGGATTATTCCTTGCGTCGTACAAAAGGAGTCTCTTCTTTTGTCGTTGGTAGTCCAGTGCCAGATTGGTGGGCAAATTTGAGAGCAGGATTTCACACATCATCGATGCGTAGCTTTCGCTTGTGACACCTAGCGCCTTTAATCCTCGAACGTGCGTTTGAACGTGGTCGTAGAGTTTACGAAGTCCGTACACATCACGTGATGATTTGACGTACGGAAGTGTCCGAAGCCTTGACAGGTGTTCCCTTTCGATGCGCCTTTTGTCACCAAAGCGTTCGGTCAGTACCTCAATGGCGTCTGCGTAACATTCCTCCGTTGCTTGTAGACCAGAAATTGCTGTCGCTGCAGGCCCATCCAGCAAAGAGCGTAGATAGTAGAATTTCTCCGCCTTGCTGAGGGAGTCATTTTCATGAATGGCGCCTTTGAACTGTTCCCAGAAGCTTCCCCACATTGACAGCTCGCCGCGGAACCTCACTAGTTGCAACTTGGGAAGTCGGATACCGTTGGATTTCGTTGTGTTGTTGGATTGAGGCGACGATGCAGTCACTTGAGCTGTCGTTGCTGCTATTGGAGTAGCACCAATGCCGGAGATCTTCGTTCGCAAATTTGCCATGGTGCTTACGGCGTTGTCCTCATACTGCAATGCGATGTCCAGCTCGGATTCCATCTCGTCTTCCTTCAGGTACTGTTCCAACTCGTTATTAAGACGCGTGAGTTCTTCGTTATTTACCCGCAACCGTTCCAGAAGACTCTCAAGTAACATCCGGTCCGTCGATTCGTTAGCGATAACCGTAGATGCTTCGCCGATGAGTTTCGTCACCTGACGTCTTCTTGATGCACGCTTCTGCTTTGCTCGTTCCATAACTGCAAGATTGCTCGTTGAGGTCCGGAGAAATATATCCCGGGTTTCGGCACCAGAAATGTGTTGCAAAACTCGCAGCCTCGTTAATTGGCGCGAAGCACAGAAGCAAGAAGCGTCTTTACCAGTTGGGGTCTGGGTTAGAACTGTCTTTATTTACAAAGAGAACAGACTGTACAAAGAGGGAGAGAACTGAGACTCGATACACGTGTATACAATACACGGCGTTACAGTGAGGAGCGAGCGCGGGGGATCGTCCCGAAACGGTCGGCCATAAATTGTCCACTGTCACTGTCCGCTCCTCCGTTCGCGTTGAGTCCGTGTTCTGTTACATACCCATTCCCATTCGAGTCGCCGGCCTTCACCTAGCACGCAAGGTTTCTTGAAACTTGGAAAATTAGCCGACAAATCCGCTCGATATTACTCCCATCATACCGCGTTAAAATTGTACAAAGAACAGAACAAAATCCCCAGAGGACTTGCTATAAAAGTCAAGCCAACGTTCCACCTTAAATCAGCACATCAAGATAAGTGGGAGGGAATCTTAAACAACGCTTCCTGCGCTTTGGTCGATGTTTTAATTGATCATTGTGAGGGCTCCCTACGCCAGGTCTCTGGAGAGGTTGAAGACATCCGTAATAGAACATCCCTAACCGAAGCCCACCAGTCGGATTTGGATAAGTTCGCAAAAGATAGGGCAGAAACACTCCTCAGGACCAAACGTAGAAAGCTACTCAGGGACAACGTTAACCCCGACATTGTGCCAAGTTGCGGAACGACAGAACAGATCTCGGAACCTGCAAACGGTATTCAATCAACTAATGACGCGCCTACCCCCCAAGTTGTCTCTAATCTAGAACGCGCTTCTACGATACCTTCCCCTTCTACTGAAGCCGAACCCGCGCAGTCCTCCAGTGTCTTAAACTTGTCCTCTCACTCCCTTACTGATTCTGATATTTCACTACTTAGCCGAGGCCTCTCGTTCTGTCCCAATTACGGAAAGCCAAATGAATACCAGCTCCATTTAGACATGGACAACTTCGCACGACGTACGCGCCTCAAAGAATATTTTCACGACAAATCTCAAGGAGACGTCAGTAGTAAAAGAATAATACGACTTAGCGAGCAATTTGACACCTCCCTCCTCTCTCACCCCCCTGTTACCCCCAATTTTGCAATTTGCACCCCCACCCAATTTTTAAAAAAAATTTTTTTCGATTTTTCACTTAAAATCGCTCATACACGCATAAGAATGCGATAATAGAGCGTAGAATATAATTTTCAATTAATAAATTCAATTACTATTCATTCCAACGAGAGAGAGAGGAGGAAAATATCAAATTATCGTTAAGTCGTGTTATTCTATAATGAGACACACGAAAAGAAGCGCACATACGCATAAATGCACTTTCTAAACTCATTTAATAATTCAAGTCATTACTATACACATTCAATTCATTAATGTGTCAGTCCAGGTTCGGTAACAGCATCAGCCCATGGGCGCCGCCATTTGCAAAGCGTCACACCAGGCAGGTCGGAAAGCATCACGTCAGGTGGCAGCACCGCTGTCATCATGGGGACTTCCGTGGAATGCAGAAAGAAACAAAACAAAAAAGTGCTAACGAGGGGAAAACACGCGCGAAAACAGGCACACACACACACACAATTTTCACCATCGCGAATATGTGCGGGCATGCACCGACGAGTATAGCAACAAGGGTCATTGACAGAATGGCGTACAAGGGAATTGCGAACATGTTTGGGCATGCACGGACAAGAATAATAACAACAAGGGGAAGACTTTCTGCTAATCGCAACAAGGTAAATCGACAAACATACACTACTCCAATACACGCTGACAAGTAATCGCAGTTAGGGGGTAGGTAAACGCGACAACAGAAGAAGAAGTATTAAAACGACAACTCACCGACATCCAAGCATATCTGTGTGCACACACACCGCCCTCCATCTTCTTTACATGACTAAAGAGTTCACCAGCACATCAACGGTCACGATACGAGCGACGCGCCAGACGTCCGCACCCGACGAGAGGCAAACAGAAAACTGAATCTGGCGCCCTCTCCGCGGAGCATACGTCACACGCGCGCGCGCGCGCTCGCAGCGCCACCACGTCTGCCGTCGGACGTTTCGGTTTTGGTCTCGTCGCCCTTCACGTCTCGCGCGCTCGCAGCGCCACCACGTCTGCCGTCGGACGTTTCGGTTTTGGTCTCGTCGCCCTTCACGTCTCGCGCATGCGCTTCGAGCACGGTGGTGGTGGTGGTGGTGGTGGAGGATTCGCTTTCGTTCTGACGCCCATTTCTTTACGTTTTTTATTTGGAAGCGCCGTATAAAGGGAGAGCGCGCTTTCCGCGCGTTATCATTCAGACCAATACTTGGAAATGTTCAGTTACCACGCTTTGCAAACTTGTCCTCGTATCCACGCTTCTTGGGAAGAGCTGGAGAATGACTGTTTCAGCAAGGAGAGTCCCCGAAACGAGCTTGTCATCTCTGCTTTTCGCTACGTCATAGACATGGTGGCTTTTGGCAATATAGGAAAGATATCCCCAGGCCCCCTACCGGAAATGGTGCGTCGGATATACGCCCGTTACAAGAATGTCTCTATAAGCGTTCTGGATGGACCCTTCGGAGTGATCAGTGAATTTTTGAAGTCGACGAACACCGAATTCAACTACGTCTCTGCAGACATCGTGGACCTCCTCGCTCGCGCCGTTGCTCATATTAAGTATTCACTGCGGAACCAACATCATCTGCAAGCAGTCTACATTGTCAATTTTGTCACTGATTTATTGAAATACCGTTTAGTCATCGAAATGGAACGCATTAAACAGTCTGAATAACTTTGACGAGACTCTGTTGTTTTTTTCATGGAAACATCTTTATTGAATCTAAACATATACTCTTCCCTTGAGCACGTCGATAGATGCTCGCACTCTCCCTGACTTGCTCGATCCACACGAACAGAACATTACGAGAAGATCGGACATGCCAAAAAAGGTACGGGTAATCTTCATCGCAGCGACGTCATTGCGCGGGTCACTGAACCAGCACGATGTCGGAATGGTCATTCTTTTTATACATCCATTCCGCCACCACACTGCCACGATGACCCGTGCTCCTCCAGTCTTCGTCTTTTTATCGCAGTGTCGACTTTACGCTTGACTACCGGGCTAGAGTGATGGTGCAATAGACAGTCGTTTATACGTCAATTTCACCATCGTGCTAGCACGATGACCAACCACCTCCTCTTCCTGCGTTCGCGCGCGCGCGCGAAAGACAGAAGCTATATTTCTGAGCTACAATTTTATTATTTTTTAGACTCTCTCGATTATTATGACAACGCGTGCACAGACTTGGTCCTTTGTTGTATTACTCAATCCCCGATGACGTTCGAGGGCTCTCTTCCGGGTTTTCCGGAGCTGCAAAAAACGAGAGTGTTCTGTTACAATGCATTGAGACACACAGAGCGGAAATTACCCTCGTATTCGCAGCTGCCGTAAGGAAAGGAACGTACGGCGTCGACCAGATAGCGCTTGTCATCGTAGGGGACCAAGCTCTTCTTGACTCTCGAAATGGTGTACATTGTTTGCTTTATGCTCTGGATGGTGCACTGCTTCTGAGAGACTGTCCTTTCATTGAACAGAGAATCTCGGTACACTTCGTGCAATAAATGTTTCCTCACCACGTCTTTCTTAACTCCTTTCGCTCTCGCGATCTGTTGGTGTGTTCCGGCCAAGAGAATGCTGTACATTTTGGCTCGGATGGCTACGACTTCCTGAATAACTCCTCCTCCCGTTTCGTCTTTGAAGTACCCCATCTGGTTCGCGTGCTCGGCGTTGAAAAGTGGATGGTCCGGTGGATAGGAGGAGAGATTTAGCTCGTGCTGAATTTTCATCAGCTGCTCTACGAGGCTCTCGCACGTGAGAGCAAAAATTATACTGTCCGTATCTCCATAGATCAACTGCACTGGACAGGTTAAGCGAGAAAAGAGCGACTCGTAAATGAAGCTGTACATTCGGACTTTGGATATCTCTAAAATGGCAAAGCCCACGTAAAGGGGGTGCGTGCATTTGATACGACGCTGTTTCATCTCGTACAAGATGCACTTGTCACTCAGGATGTGGAAATGCTGGAAGTCGACGGAACTAGCTTTTCTGAGCGCGCTTTCTTTGTCGTAGGCTATGGTGTACCTCTTCATGCGTCTCACATTTTGAATCGTTTTCCCGAACGTGCTATTTGTTATGGTCTTATACAGTAAACGCTCGAATTTCGTGGTTGAGGCATTCCTCAATGCGAGGTTTCTATGCACGAAGGCGGACAAAAAATTGTCTTGGCGGAACGAGAGGATGGCGTGAATGTGTTTTATTTTCATGCCCAACCTCACGTAGAGAGCGAGCAGATAATAGTGCACGACGTAACTTTCTTTGTCGTAACATGTCAGTAACAATTTCCTCGTGGGTGGCGCGTTCAGTGCCAATGCCTCCTTCAAGTTCCTTTGGTAGGGGGATAGTTGACCCTCGTCCACGGTTCTGTGTTCGGGTGCCAGAGGGAAGTCCCTCGTGAGCGCGTGCAGTTCTTCGGGATAGGACAGGTCTACCACGTACACGTATCCCACTTCTGAATCGTGAGGAATTTTGAGAAAATCGATATCGCCCCAGCTGGAAGGATCGACCCACTCAAAACCACCTGTCGGAAGATGGAAAGTCATGGCATAAGCGTACAAACTGTTTACATCTAAGTACTGAATAAATTTTTTCTCTTGTTGAGGGTCGTAATCGTCGCATCCCTCGTGATTAGCCCGACAATATCTGTGGAAGCTGTTACAAATGCCTCCCCTGATTCCTTTTTCGATCGTTTCGTACATTTCACGATCGCTCATGAGCTTGAGTTTGACTTTGGTGAGCTTCAGTGCGCTGCTCCACGCGTAACTGGCGAGGGATACGGTGCGTAAGATATCTATCCCATCCGTCTCTAGCGTAATCTTCCTGAAATACAGCACGACGTCGCAGAGCTGACAGGTGTCGAGCGTGACGTAGAGACGCGTGTAATCGCCGAGGTTGCTACATTCAAAATATTCAAAAATATCACGGGCGTACTGATAGTCCTCGTCCGAGATATCTTCATCGTTCAGGTCATTTTTGAAAGCTTCCTTTGGCGGTAGCGCGGGCAAATCGTACGCTTCGAAACTGTCGACGAAGGTGTACGGATAAACGCCTTTCCTTAGGAGACAGCGGAAACGGTCATCAAACATTTGGCGCGTACAAAGGAAGGCGCTTTCGCCACCGCTGGTAAGTAGCGTTTCCACCAGGTTCGACAAGGAGAGGTTGAAAAACTGTGTAGTATCGCGGAAATGGAGATCCCCAATGTTGAACCCTCTTATCTTTTCCGAACTCGAAGCTAAGATCCACGGTTCACCCAGATTTAGAACGTGCATGTGGCGGAGAAGGGAGCTCAAATCGTATTGCAGGTTGTGCACTAACACGACGAGTTCTTTGGTGTTACGACACGTAAGGTTACACGTATCACACAGCGTCGCGACAAAATTCGAGGATCCGGGCTCTACGAAACGGGTGTGGTCGTGATGCGAGACCTTCCGCGTCTGACGGTTAAATTCTACCCCACAATATTTACAGTGTGTTGCGCATTGGTGACAAAGGTGGTCTTCCGGACTCATGACCAACGGAGAGGGGAGGCGGTTCAACCTATCGATTTGTTCGCTAAATCCCTTGAGCGCGAGCAAGCATTTTTCTGACGCGTTAGGTCCCAAATACCCATCTGCGTCCATTATTTTTCCATCGCAACTTCTTACTAGAACGATGCAGTACGAGCTCATCCTGTGCACACTCACTGCGTCCTTAACGAGCGCGTCCTTTTCCAAAACGCTTTCCGTGTCCAGTACCGCGAAATACGGGTAGGGATGCATGTACTGTATCTTGTTGAAGGAGACGCTTTCTCCCGCTTTTGGCATTTCCAAAATCGTTTCATTTACGTCCCGGCATAGGCGTTCGTGGCGCTCCAACGCCTCTCTCGTTAGATGCCCCTTGGTGCATTTCTCGCAATAAAAATAGTCACTTCGTCCCATGAAAGTGCTAAATTTTCTGATTCCATAGAAATGACCCCTAACCTCGAGCAAATGTACTTTATCCGTATACAGCATAGAGGGAACCCTCCCCGTGCTCACCGTCGACGTTTGCTCGTCGAACACGTAGATGTACACGGAGATTTTGTTTTTTCTCTCCCACAGGGAAATGTCTTCGTAAGTGACTGGGAAGCAGGGCGGCCAGTACGTTACGCGCGTCTCCGGATTCGTAGGATCCGTGTATTTTCTGTATCTGACGAAATCGTTGGGGTTATTTTTTAGCGGATGTAAGAGCGCCAGCACGCTATACTTGAAACACTCATTTTCGTGGTTCCACGGTAGCTTGACGTTTGTCAGGATCCTTCTTTTTTTCTTTAAGGACGCGGGAAGTTCGATAGTGCACCCAATCCGCTTCGGTTTCAAACGTATTATTTTTAGGTCGACACATTGAACGTCTCTGGAAGTGAAGCCCGACCCTTCTCTCGAATAGTTTTCGACGCGCTGCGAGGACTCTGCGATGGCAGCATTTAACGCGCCTTCGATTTCTTGACGGTTATAAACCACTCTCATGTGAAGATTTACGTGAAGGAGGTGCGAAGTTATCCCGTCGGCTCCGTCCTTAACCATGAGCGCCTTCGAGCACAGACAAAATTTGAAAGGCATGGGATAAGCTTCCAGCACGCGCATGATTACAGGAGCTATGCTCGGTAGATAGAGTCGCAAATCGTCAACGTTGTCGTCGTGCGGGGAACAGAGAAGCGTGTACCTAGTAGCCGTTCCGTCAAATGCCTCATCTGTGACAAAAAAAGGAAGGAATCGTCTCTCCGTGACGGAGGGATGATTCTCTACGACGTGTTCTCGTAATTCTACGATTCTGCGACCCTCCACGGGGACATCTTCCCATCGAAATTCTGGCTTGCATCTGGTGTTTCAACTCCCACCCACCCAGACAGAGGAATGAAATCTGCATATGACTGATCCCCTTCCCACATGAGTAGTTCGTCTGCATTGTCGTGCCCATCTAGGGGCTCGTCGTCGTCGTCGTCGTTTTCATCATCTGTTTGATTCATTACAAAAGACGGACTGATAAGTGTTTCGTCATCATCATCATCATCATTATCATCTGAAATGACTATCGGGCTGTTACCGAGATTCTCTATTCTATCCTCGTGTTCTCTTTCTACGGCCACGAGCATGGCGTCGATGGGGTCGTACTGGCATACGAGACAGCGTGGCACTGCGACCAAGCACAATCAATACAAGATTCCCCCTCTAAAAAAAAAAAAAAAAAAAAATACTCACTCTTCCTTCTTGATAAGAAACACTTGAGGTAGTAGTTGTTTCTGTTGATGTTGTGGTTGTTGGGGAAAGGATGGACACAGTTAACGGTGCCCCTGTAGAACTTGTGCGTGATGAAAGATTGTGTCAGCGACTATCATCCCCTAAAAGTACACAATTTAGAACAAACATAGCAATCATCAAACACATTCGACTTACATGTTTGTTTTCAACGAAACGGTCCACGTCGTTGAGGGATGGCCCTTGCGGGCTTGCAATAATTCCTGCGAAGACTGTCTTTTTATAGTTGACACCGCTCTCCTCTTTCTCTCCCCCTCTCAGTCTTACCGGAGTGAAATCGACACTTGCGTTCCAAGCTCCACCTTTTTTTTTTTTTTCTGTCGTAACCGTCGTTTCGATGCTCCTTGATTTTTGTTGTCTTGTTGTTGTTGTTGTCACCGTAACCATTGTTTCGAAGCTCGTTGCTTGTACATGAAGGCAATTGATGTTCTCAGGCTGGAACACAGAAGATGAGGGTTCGTGTCCAGCCTCCTGTTTTCATCACGTTGCTTGTGGTTGTTGTAACCGTTGTTTCGAAGCACGTTACCACGTGCAAAAAAAAAAAAAAAAGAAGGGAAGGTCTAGGATGAAATCAAAAGCACCGTTAGGAAGACAACTTTTCTTTAACGACTATCCTAACCTAGCGTCCTCGCCCTACGTCCTCCGCATCGTCCTCCGGTCGTGCACTATCAACCTGCTAATATAGAATCACGAGAGTGATTATCTTGTCAAAAATAAAATAATAAAGAGCTTACTGGATTACGAATTGGGGTCCGCTTCGCCTGTGCGCGCAGGTATTCCACTGGAAGATCAGTGAGTGCATAATCTCCTCGATCATTCCAGTGGATAGGGGGATGGCCTCATCGACATCGAGGTCGGTGAGGTCATCCACCAGGCTCCTGGGCACTGACACAAGGTTCTGGTATAACGGGTGGCGATGTAGACCCCTGCCCTCCCATTCCACCCTGTAATAGGCGAGGAGGATGGTGTTGAGGGCCTCCTCAACGGCGTCGTCCAGGGGGAAAACGAGGAACTCCAAAAAGTCCTCGAAGACCACCCTGGGGACGTCGTTGTAATCCATGAGTCGAAAAAACAGCGACACGATACCCAGGATGGTGTACCCTATGCAAATGTTAAATAAATAAATAAATAAACAACACTTTCTATGATGATGAGCACTCACCACTCGACGGCTCCATGACCCGCAACAAGTGCGTCACACTTTCGAAACGCCTCATCGCGAATTTCGGATGGACGTTTCGAATGAAGACTAACTGGTTGACTGACTGAGTGCATGTTGGGTAGGTTGCTCCACATATTCACTTGTCATGCTCAGGTTGCACGGTTTCGTATTCCTCTATTGAGCAGGGTTCTCACGAACGATTAGCTAGCGCGCGCGAGAGAGAGAGAGAGAGAATGAAGACAGGGAAAATTTTTATTCGGTATATACAGTTATTCGACCTCGTCGACGTCTCCTCCTTGCTCTCCTCCTCCTCCTCGTCATGTTCATCGAGGATCCAAGGGTCGTGCCTATAGAAATAAACAAAAAGAATGAAACATCGAACAAGAAAGATCTCTCGGAAAACTTACGGGATTTGCGTTCGCATCCACCGTTCGAGGATGTCTCTCCATCCCGCACTGCTCACTTGGTTCCACTGAGTGGTGAGGGACCGGAGGAGGCGCTCTGCGGCCTCAAAACTTAGGGGAAGATTACCTTCAAGACAGAGCTCTCCCTCTAAGTTTCGGGGGAGTGTAAAAAATAGCTCTCCGTCCAGTCCCCGACGCATAGCAATCTGCGTCCACTCAGTCACGTAGTAGCCCATGAAAAGTGCCACCGTTGCGTCCTGAATTTCAACGTCCTCACTGAACGTGAAGCACTGAAAGAAGGCCTCCACGTCCATGCGGGGGACGTCGCACCCCGTCGCCGGTATCAGTTGGAAGAACGCTTCTACCACTGCGATAACTGTAAACCCTACAGAAATGCATGAAATAAAATAAATAAATAAATAAACAAGACGCTATACAATGTCGAACAGACTTACCAAAGAGGGGACGGATGTGGACAAGGAGGTCGAAGATGGATTGGAAACGACGAGCCATATCGCTTGGTAGGTTGGTTGGTTGGTTGGTTGGTTGATGATAGGCAGGGAATAGAAGATGAGGTGGCAAGAGGAACGGTCCATCTTATAACCGTGCTTTCTCACGCTCGCATGCATCCGGCGTAATAGTATCGCTTACGGGAAACCGCCATTTTCTCGTTCAATATGACGCGCGCGCGCGCGCGCAAATTCAAATGTTAATAAGACAGTTGTTATCGTTGCTTCCAAATGATGGTTCTGACCGCTGTTTCCAAACATGTCCCAACACGTTCAAGGACGATAGAGAGAGAGGGAATAAACGTTAGTATAATTTCGAAGCAGTAGCGACAGTTTGAGCAATCGTATAGAAAACCATGCTCAGCTTGGAAGATCCTCGTAAGTGATGGCCGTTTTGAGAAAAAAAGTTTGTTTGAAGTGTTTCGTTTTCAGTTTTCAACAACTTTGCGGCTCGTGAAGTCGGTTTCTTCCCACCTCACGTGTTTCGGGAGATTGGCAGCGCACGCTTCTTCTGCACCAACTGCGGTGGTTTGTGGTCCAAAGGTACGCTTCCTCGTTATTTTTTTTTTTAATGCGTTCTATAACCAGTCACATTTTTTCAGAGCAAAAGCATTGGACGGACGATTGATTCGACCGTTTCTCGGCTGTCGGACGGTACCGTTCGACGTGCATTGTAAAGGAATTCGTCTCGTAAAGCAACAAGAACAAGAAGAAGAAGAAGAAGATGGAGGAGATGGATCATCAGTGTCACTCTGTGACTGAAGACGACTGTGCGTGTATCTGTTTTTTTTTTTTTTTTTTAAATACGTGCTTCTTACACTCCTTTCGTGCAGATTACGAATGGCTACTGACGGGAGATCTGCCCTTGGTCCTAACCTTCAAGCCTCCTCCGAAGACGTTCTTTTTGCGGATTGGTGATCAGCTGAGAACCTGTCGTTGCGGTGGACTTTGGTCGAGAAACCCCAGCCATTGGTTAGACTCGAGCCTTCGCCCGTATTTGGGCTGTCTTCCCGGCTACGAAACAAAGCTGGAGGCTAACTCTCTCTCTCTCTCTCTCTCATGTAACCTCTCACGATAAATAAAAAAAAAAAAAACGGTTGTCTACTCTCATTCATGTCTCAGTCATGACGCCCGAGCAGCGGTTTGCAACCTTTGTGCAAATGCGAATGTATCGGGACTTGCTACGATTACGCGATTATATTCACGGTGATGGCTGCGAGGGTGACTTTCGCTCGATTCTCAAGACGATACCCTTACGTCTGTTCAGCACCAGTGGGAGGATTACAAAGAAAATGAAGCGATTCGTAGATTACAAGCTCGAGCTGTTGGAAAAGTATAAACGAGGACTGTCAATTGACCCGTGTCTCATCAACGCGGGTTTCAACCGACCTATCGTCCGTCGCTACTGGCTTCTCCACACATCCCTCGACGTCACGGTGACCGGCAACGACGGCGAGCGTCGGGTCAGCACGTTGGAAGATCGTCTCGCAAGGGTCTTGTGTATGTCGTGAATAAATAGACTATTTTTTACGAAACGAGTTCGCTCACGAGGAGACGTTTTATTGTTTCGTCATTCTCTTCGAGGTTACAGGAAAATATGGATACACAATTTTTCAAGCTGTAGCGTTTCGACATGCGCGTGGCTACGTAGATACAAAAAAGCCCGCAGTAAGGCGAAAAGGGTGATTGAATACACTGGTCGTTATACTCGTCCACTAGTAAAGTCCTTCGAAGGTTTGCTTCGATGGGGGGAAGTCCGTAGCTGTCGAAAAACACTGCAGACCCGTCGTAGTTTTTCATGTAAAGCACCCAGTGCTGCCCGCGATTTCTTCGCTCTTCGGTATTGATGATTAAATAGCCGGGCTTGCGTAAAACGAAGGCTTCGTCGGAAGCGCAAATGCCTCTCAGCATGGAGGAAGCGAGGGGGTTCAGGGACACGAGTTCCAAGATGTCGCTCTCGTACATTTGTTCTATGGGAAGGTGACCGTGCGGTCCTTGTCGACGCACATGAGCTTGGGACACTCGGAAATCAAGAGGACGGTGACCGCGTGTGGAAGGGCTTTAGCGAAACGTAATTGCAGGCGAACGTTTCCTTTTCGCCACTCGTTCAAATGCGAAGGAGAAGAACACTTGTCCACGTCCAAGTTGAAGTAGAGAAGGAACCCGTTCGTTTTAAATCGGTCGTAGCTATACTTGAAATGTTTCTCTCCCAGTTCTTGCAAGAAGTTAAAGTAGGGAATTTTGACGAGGTCGTTCTGAAAGTCGTACTCGGCTCGCACTTGCTGACCGTCCACGGAGAGCATCGAATGAGACAGGTCGTAATGGCGGAATTTGTAGGGGTTCGACTGGATGTCACCGAGAAAGTCGGACGTGGCGAGCAGGACGACGCATAATTTGGAAGGCACCCTTTCGGGATAAACGTTTTCAAAGTGAGCGTCCAAGCTCCCGGCACTCAAACTCCGCACTTTGGTTTCCAATCCGCGTAAGACGTAGATAGCAGGTGTGCTCTGAAGGCGCCGCTCGTATTCCAAAAACAGGGAAGGTGCCAGCGTCACCTTTTTCAAGTGTAACGTCATTTCTTTAATGTCCACCTCGTAATTGTACGTTTTCTTGTCTTTGGGGACCGATACGAGTTTAAATTCGTCGTTGTTTAATAGGAAAATGATGCGAATTTCGACGGCAGGTAGCATCAGTCGCGGCTGTTGGAACAGGTCGGTATTGATCTGACCGACCAGGTTAAAGTATTTTCCACCCTTCGTCGCTTCGTAACGTTGTTTCGGACCGCGAGACGAGACGTCGTAATCGTTCTTTAAATGTTCGTCGTCCTCGACATAGAGTCCAGCCGCGTGCACTGTTTCTTGAGCCATAGGCGTGGAATGTAGCACGACGTCCAAAATACTCCTGTAGGCGTACAACTCGTTGGAACTGACGAGCTTGTTGTTCGCATAAACGGTGACCGTCTTAAACATGCCGCTCAACAGATGGTTTATTGGGAAAACGACATCTTTCTCGTCCATTTCTTCCCCGTCGTCGCGAACAATGCGCGCGGTCAAAGACACAAAGCTACCGTAGAGATCCAAGTGCGCCCTTTGTAAATTTTGAATACAAAACTCGATCACGGAATTATTTACTCCGTTGACCGGATAAAAAAGTTGGTACGAAGTATCTTCCACTCCGTATTGAACAGAAGGGCGGTCGAATATCATCACGTCACTCGTAAGACAATGCGGTGACCGTTGAGTCTGTATTTTTCCTTTCGTTGACGTCATGACGGGAGCGAAGTGGATATGTGACCCTCTCGCTCAAAAAGAACCAAAGATGTCTGCAGGTGCTTCGACAGGTGTGGCTTTTTGTTGTCTTTTGCGGCGTATCCTCCCATTGTTCTTCCCCGAGCCCTGCATGGAATCCAACACGTCTCTCCCCGTCGCAATTGCTGTTTTTTTTACTGCGCGCGATATTCCTTCGCCGTCGGCCAAATTTCGCGCCAAGCGCTTTATCGTTTTCTTGGCGATAGGTTTTATTTGTTGCCAGATGGGTACAATAAATTTGGATATGTTGCTCAACACACCGCCACCGCGTTGAAAAAGGGGACCCGTATACACGGGGATTATTTTTGAAGAATTACGGTACATATTTGAAATGCAACGTTAGATTGGTTCTACCTTTAGATCGCAACGGTAAACGTCTTCCCGTTTCGTCTGCGAGAACGATCGTCACTGAGGGAATTTCGAATTGAGACAGGTTAAAATACTGGATGTTATCTAACGTGTAGGTAACGACGTGCTTGTCTTTCTCGTAATAAAAGGGTAGTATTTTTAATATCGGTTTTTTTCCGCTCCCCACGTAGGTGGGTTCTACGATATCCGTGTAGACGATTATGTTGTGAAATGGAGGTTCCAGGAGTACCTCGACTGAGCTCGTGGCATCCTCCTCCTCCCATGTGAACAGGGTACGCGATTCGAAACCCAAAAGCACGGCCAGGTACTCGGAAAGTCTTAGGGTGGAGGTTCCCTCGGAAAGCCGAATTTTACATTTCTGTTCGGCTCGATCGAAGCTGAAGTGCACGCGTTCACCAACGCGTTGGTTAATCGCATCCAGAAGTGCTTGGGGCGTAGCATAATAGCCGGGAGGTAGATGTACTTGCAATGATCGAGGAATTTTCGTCTTGATCACGAAAGAAAATTGACGCGTTACAGGGAGCGAGGTGCGCAGAGTTCCTTCTTGCCCCTCGACGGGTGTGAACTGTAGCAGCTTTAAAAAAGGTTCTGGAATGTTGAACTCTTTCGGTGTTTTCAGAGAGTAGACGTTATCCGCGAATTCTAGCGTTGCTTCCATCTTGTGCGTCTGGAAATACTTGTTGAGTGTGTTACGAAGGGACGTGGTTTGCGAATTCAAAGTGACGTCGCCGAAAGCGACGGGTGCGGCGTGCTCCAATAAGATGGAGGTGGCTTCGCGCTCGCTCATTTTAAGAGGCTTCACCGCACGACCTGATTCGCGTGATGCCAGTAACGAGTCGAGCGCCTGTGCGAGCCGAGGGTCCAATTCCACGGCTTTCACGTCTTCGGGTAATACAAAGTCGTATCGCGATTTATTGTACACGAAAGAAACGCTAAATTCCGAAAGGGCTTTTCCCAAATCCCTCTCGAGATCCGAGGTGACGCGAAAAGTTCTCCCGGCTTCGACCGTGTCCTCGAAAGAAACCTCGATTTTTGCATCTTGCTTTTCGTATCCGATATTTAAAAAATCGTTACTTATGCTGAGATCCATCAGGCCGACTTTATAGCGATCCGAGAGTTGAAGGGGAGTATCGAAAGCTACCGTGAAGGCATTGAGTTTATTCGAAGGAAACTTATCCATGCTGGCGTTCGAGAGCAGGTGGACGTAGATGTCTGACGTCATTTCCCAATCTTGACCACGTCGCTGCTCGGAACCCAACTGTCGTGTTCTTTGTCGTAACCGAACCAGCGAACCAAGGAGAAGCTCTGACCGTTCAGTTGCTTCTTTCTCAGCACTTTCGTTACTGGCCAAGGCTGATTGGCGTCTCGGGTTACGACGAGTACCTCCTCCGGGTAGAAAGATCCGTCCACTTCCTTACCCCGGTAATCTTCCAGGTGTACGACGGGAGGAGAGGTGTCTCTCAGGCGGGAGACGGTGAAAATCTGAGGCGACCAACTCCCTTCCGAGCTCTTATGAAAACCTTTTCTGTGTAGTAGGACCCTCACTCTATCCCCCAGTTTGAGCTTCTTTTTCACGGAGGGTACGACGGGCTTCCCATTTATCTTATTGAACAGCTCCAATTCGTTTTCGGGTGTGACTTCGGACGGGCTGATGCCCAAAGTCCTGTGTTTGGTGTTGTTGTAGTCGCGCACGATCTTGGGAAGCGCGGAAACAAAGTGGTATTTTCCCGTTACTCTAAAATAATGGAATATTCTGTCGCGTAAAGTGCGTATCACGCGTTCTGCCTGCGATGCTTTGATTACTGGAGAGAAGGTCGAATACAAGTGTACCTTCTTTCGTGAGAGATACTCCTTCACGGTCTTGTTGTAGAATTCCCCGCCTCGGTCGCAAAAGATGCGTGTAGGTACGTTACCACCCCGAAAAAGTCGCATCATGGCCTTTTTCATTTCGGCGGGGCGTTTCGTCTTTAGCGGGAGGGTGCGCAGAAAGCGGGAGAGGGAATCAATCGCCACGAGAATGTAGCGGTAGCCACCGTTGAATCTCTTGTATTTTGAAAAGTCGGCGAGATCCATTTGCCACACGTCGTTGATCTTGAGCGCGATGATGCGTCTCCTATTAAATTTTCTTCTCACCGGATGGTGAAGGGTGTAGGCGTCCAGCTTTCTGAGAATGGCAAGAGCCTTCTTTTTGCTCAAGTGATGCGCTTTTCTATAGCGGTCCACGCCCCCCAAACCACCCTCTGGTTTCTCATATCCCTCCATAAGTCGTCCACGCAATTGAGGCTTGCTGCTGCTGCTGCTGCTGAGACTCGCGAGGTTTGGGAAGGGAAATCAGGCGCAATAGTTTCGAGACTTTGGGGAACCAGGAAGGTTTCTTCCCCGTCTTACGTTGTAACAAATAATTAACGAGTTCGTAAACGGAGGAGTGCCTGATGGGCTTGCCCGACACGGAGACACAACCCTCGCTATCCCAGGAAATAACTTTTTTTAATTCCGAGACGACTCTTTCCGCTTCCTCTTCGTCAACCTCTGGAGAGAGGAGCGAATAGTCAAAGTCATTTGTAGCGTCGGACGTCTTGTTTTTATTGTCGTAGGGATCGGATCCGTACTGCTTGAGTATGCGGTACAGTGCCTGCAGTATGAGTTTCACTTTGACGTCGTCACTCTCCTTAGAAGAAAGAATATTTCCGATAGAACTGGTCACTTCAATTCTCTTGGCCATTGTCGAAAAGGTTCAACACGGCGGAAAGCAGGAGAGGAACCACCGACGAAAGAACGCCCTGCCCTCGCTGCTGAGACAGATAGTGCTTCAAACGTTGCGGATTCTTGTGAATCTTTTTGTATGCGAGCCGGCGTAAGAAGCGTTTGTGCTTCTTCAAACGCGCGAACGTATCTGGAGCCAACGACACTTTTCCGTTCAATACATTGAGACAAATTTCGGAGAGGTGTTTCATGTCGGAGGAGGAAGAACGTCTCAAGACGTGACGACGGCGCGGAGGGGGTAAAGTGGAAAGTACTTTGAGTAAAGTGAGATGAGGACGGAGATTCATTTCGGAGCGTAGATATATTGACGTTCTCCCGGAAAAATATTGCTACGCAACCTGTGGTCCTCGTGAGTATTGTTGTGAAGATCCACGAGTAAATAAGCGTGGGGTGACGACATCGCTTGTTTATATGCGTCCAGAAAATACTCTAATCTTTTTCTACCAAATAGCTGTTGGCCGAAATGTTCCATCTGGTGCACGCTGCGCACAGTGCGCCACAGGACGACGTAACTGGCGTTGTAGGATATAGTTCTAAAATGGCTACTGTTGAAAAAGATGTTTTGTACGAGTAAGAAGATCGACGCGTTGGCGTGGTGAGAACCCCGAATGAAAAGATCGGTCACCTCCTTCAAGGAATTGGCGTCGGTCATATGATCGTCGACGATGATGAGCGTGGCGCGCGACGTATCCCACTCGCGAGGTAGCTCCTTGGTAAATTTTACGGAGTCCCCAAATTCGTCCTGCATGCTCGGTGACGCATATTTCTGCACGTAGAATATTTGCGAGGGAGGCTTGTCCACGACGTTGTTCAGGTTCCTCAACACGTTCGTTACGAATGTGGATTTACCGCACATGGAGGGGCCGCTTAAAATACAACGAAAAGGATGGCGGAAACGAAAAGGTTCGGGGTTAGACATGACGTGTGTGCACACGTTGCGCGAAGAAAAAGAAGAGACTGAGACTCGTAGAGAAATACATCGCTTTTATTTACACGTCGTCGTCGTCCTCGAGGTCCGAACTGCGTTCCCAATACAGATTATCCAGACTAAAGGTGGACTCTTTTCTCGTCAGTCTGTCCGCCGCTAAGATGCGGTCGAGCGTCTTCATCTTGTCCTGACACATTTCTTGACGTGCTTGCAACCATTCCAGGCGGTGGACTTGAAAAGCTTCCTCCACGATGCCGCGAATAAATTCGCGAAGTTCTTCGTTTTTTGTCTTTTCCTGGCGACGGCGAGAAACGCAGGAGAATAAACCACACATGGTGTTTTCCAAGTATTGGTCTGAATGATAACGCGCGGATAGCGCGCTCTCCCTTTATACGGCGCTTCCAAATAAAAAACGTAAAGAAATGGGCGTCAGAACGAAAGCGAATCCTCCACCACCACCACCACCGTGCTCGAAGCGCATGCGCGAGACGTGAAGGGCGACGAGACCAAAACCGAAACGTCCGACGGCAGACGTGGTGGCGCTGCGAGCGCGCGAGACGTGAAGGGCGACGAGACCAAAACCGAAACGTCCGACGGCAGACGTGGTGGCGCTGCGAGCGCGCGCGCGCGCGTGTGACGTATGCTCCGCGGAGAGGGCGCCAGATTCAGTTTTCTGTTTGCCTCTCGTCGGGTGCGGACGTCTGGCGCGTCGCTCGTATCGTGACCGTTGATGTGCTGGTGAACTCTTTAGTCATGTAAAGAAGATGGAGGGCGGTGTGTGTGCACACAGATATGCTTGGATGTCGGTGAGTTGTCGTTTTAATACTTCTTCTTCTGTTGTCGCGTTTACCTACCCCCTAACTGCGATTACTTGTCAGCGTGTATTGGAGTAGTGTATGTTTGTCGATTTACCTTGTTGCGATTAGCAGAAAGTCTTCCCCTTGTTGTTATTATTCTTGTCCGTGCATGCCCAAACATGTTCGCAATTCCCTTGTACGCCATTCTGTCAATGACCCTTGTTGCTATACTCGTCGGTGCATGCCCGCACATATTCGCGATGGTGAAAATTGTGTGTGTGTGTGTGCCTGTTTTCGCGCGTGTTTTCCCCTCGTTAGCACTTTTTTTGTTTTGTTTCTTTCTGCATTCCACGGAAGTCCCCATGATGACAGCGGTGCTGCCACCTGACGTGATGCTTTCCGACCTGCCTGGTGTGACGCTTTGCAAATGGCGGCGCCCATGGGCTGATGCTGTTACCGAACCTGGACTGACACATTAATGAATTGAATGTGTATAGTAATGACTTGAATTATTAAATGAGTTTAGAAAGTGCATTTATGCGTATGTGCGCTTCTTTTCGTGTGTCTCATTATAGAATAACACGACTTAACGATAATTTGATATTTTCCTCCTCTCTCTCTCTCGTTGGAATGAATAGTAATTGAATTTATTAATTGAAAATTATATTCTACGCTCTATTATCGCATTCTTATGCGTGTATGAGCGATTTTAAGTGAAAAATCGAAAAAAATTTTTTTTAAAAAATTGGGTGGGGGTGCAAATTGCAAAATTGGGGGTAACAGGGGGGGGTGAGAGAGGAGGGAGGTGTCAAATTGCTCGCTAAGTCGTATTATTCTTTTACTACTGACGTCTCCTTGAGATTTGTCGTGAAAATATTCTTTGAGGCGCGTACGTCGTGCGAAGTTGTCCATGTCTAAATGGAGCTGGTATTCATTTGGCTTTCCGTAATTGGGACAGAACGAGAGGCCTCGGCTAAGTAGTGAAATATCAGAATCAGTAAGGGAGTGAGAGGACAAGTTTAAGACACTGGAGGACTGCGCGGGTTCGGCTTCAGTAGAAGGGGAAGGTATCGTAGAAGCGCGTTCTAGATTAGAGACAACTTGGGGGGTAGGCGCGTCATTAGTTGATTGAATACCGTTTGCAGGTTCCGAGATCTGTTCTGTCGTTCCGCAACTTGGCACAATGTCGGGGTTAACGTTGTCCCTGAGTAGCTTTCTACGTTTGGTCCTGAGGAGTGTTTCTGCCCTATCTTTTGCGAACTTATCCAAATCCGACTGGTGGGCTTCGGTTAGGGATGTTCTATTACGGATGTCTTCAACCTCTCCAGAGACCTGGCGTAGGGAGCCCTCACAATGATCAATTAAAACATCGACCAAAGCGCAGGAAGCGTTGTTTAAGATTCCCTCCCACTTATCTTGATGTGCTGATTTAAGGTGGAACGTTGGCTTGACTTTTATAGCAAGTCCTCTGGGGATTTTGTTCTGTTCTTTGTACGATTTTAACGCGGTATGATGGGAGTAATATCGAGCGGATTTGTCGGCTAATTTTCCAAGTTTCAAGAAACCTTGCGTGCTAGGTGAAGGCCGGCGACTCGAATGGGAATGGGTATGTAACAGAACACGGACTCAACGCGAACGGAGGAGCGGACAGTGACAGTGGACAATTTATGGCCGACCGTTTCGGGACGATCCCCCGCGCTCGCTCCTCACTGTAACGCCGTGTATTGTATACACGTGTATCGAGTCTCAGTTCTCTCCCTCTTTGTACAGTCTGTTCTCTTTGTAAATAAAGACAGTTCTAACCCAGACCCCAACTGGTAAAGACGCTTCTTGCTTCTGTGCTTCGCGCCAATTAACGAGGCTGCGAGTTTTGCAACACATTTCTGGTGCCGAAACCCGGGATATATTTCTCCGGACCTCAACGAGCAATCTTGCAGTTATGGAACGAGCAAAGCAGAAGCGTGCATCAAGAAGACGTCAGGTGACGAAACTCATCGGCGAAGCATCTACGGTTATCGCTAACGAATCGACGGACCGGATGTTACTTGAGAGTCTTCTGGAACGGTTGCGGGTAAATAACGAAGAACTCACGCGTCTTAATAACGAGTTGGAACAGTACCTGAAGGAAGACGAGATGGAATCCGAGCTGGGCATCGCATTGCAGTATGAGGACAACGCCGTAAGCACCATGGCAAATTTGCGAACGAAGATCTCCGGCATTGGTGCTACTCCAATAGCAGCAACGACAGCTCAAGTGACTGCATCGTCGCCTCAATCCAACAACACAACGAAATCCAACGGTATCCGACTTCCCAAGTTGCAACTAGTGAGGTTCCGCGGCGAGCTGTCAATGTGGGGAAGCTTCTGGGAACAGTTCAAAGGCGCCATTCATGAAAATGACTCCCTCAGCAAGGCGGAGAAATTCTACTATCTACGCTCTTTGCTGGATGGGCCTGCAGCGACAGCAATTTCTGGTCTACAAGCAACGGAGGAATGTTACGCAGACGCCATTGAGGTACTGACCGAACGCTTTGGTGACAAAAGGCGCATCGAAAGGGAACACCTGTCAAGGCTTCGGACACTTCCGTACGTCAAATCATCACGTGATGTGTACGGACTTCGTAAACTCTACGACCACGTTCAAACGCACGTTCGAGGATTAAAGGCGCTAGGTGTCACAAGCGAAAGCTACGCATCGATGATGTGTGAAATCCTGCTCTCAAATTTGCCCACCAATCTGGCACTGGACTACCAACGACAAAAGAAGAGACTCCTTTTGTACGACGCAAGGAATAATCCAGGCAGCACGGAAACATCGTCAGAAGTTGAAGGAGATGCCTCCGGTGAGCTCAAAAGTATCCTTAACTTTGTCAGGATAGAAATCGAGAGCATGGAAGGTGTCAACATGGTCGATAAAAGGCAGGACGTTAATGACGGACACAGCAAGGACGCATACAAAGCAGATCCACCATCATCGCATGTACTCTACAATGACACTAGGAAAAGGACTGAAGCATGTGTCTTCTGCAGATCAGCAGCTCACACCACAGTAAAGTGCAAGAGTTCAATACCGCTAGACGAACGCAAAAAGAAACTAGCAAAGGAACAGCGCTGCTTCAGATGCACTAAAATCGGACACCGATCACGCGAATGTCGTTCCGGAATTGTTTGTGCTACCTGCCACGGGAGACACGCGACTTCCCTATGTGACCCAACTTGGACAAAATCAACTGACAATAACGAAGATTCTGCAACTGACACAAAGAGTACCGCGGAAGCTAACGTGCTATCAGCAAACATGGCTACACCGACAAGCGGAAACGAAGTCATGCTCCAAACATTTAGGGCATTTGGTGTCCACGAAGACAGGAGTGTCTACTTCCGCGGAGTTATCGATGGAGGCAGCCAGAGAACCTTCATTCGTGAAGACGTCGCTAAACTACTCAAGCTGGACGTAATTGGTACGATAACGCTACGTCTGAACACGTTTGCCAACTCCAAAACTGCAAACATCAAAAAATACAACGTTGTCAAAGTGGGCATGAAAAGCCAACACACACTGGCCGAAGTAACACTTGAAGCCATAGCCATACCGTTCATATGCAATGATCTGATTCAAACAGCTATGGAGAACGAACTTGTGAAAGAAGTTCACGGCGACGGAGGTTTCCTGGCCGATCAGATTTTACCATCAGCTTGTCCAACGATCCACGGCATTAGTTTCCTCCTCGGCTCAGATCAAATGTGGAAACTACTTACCGGCCATGTGCGAAAATCTCAAACGAACGACAGCCTAGCAGCCATCGAAACTACATTTGGATGGACATTCCAGGGCCCATTATCTACAGGAGCTGCCGTGCGGCAAAACGCCAATCTTGTCATTTGTGTGCTTAGGGTGGACACAGCTGAAACGTGCCTAACAAGGTTTGATGATCTAGAAGCTATCGCTATCACAGACGACCCTAAATCTCCAACTGAAATTGGCGCTGAAGTAATGAGGCATTTCACAGATAGCCTCAGACGCCACGAAGAACGGTACATTGTGTCACTGCCATGTAATGAACAACACGAGAAACTTCATGACAGCCAGAGCTGGTCATATTGCTCGGATCCACAAACCCCAGCTGACGTGCTAACGCGCTTTACAACAATCGAGAACATATCTCACAGTAATCTGTGGCTCAGGGGACCGGAACGGCTTGCGTCAACGCAGATCAAATTTTCACCTGAGACTTTGCAAACGGACGACGCAACATCCGAGGCGATTTACAAAGCAGCCGAAGAGGAACGACAGATCGTGAAGTCAGTGGCTGTCCACTTCGTCCCTAGGAAAACATCTCTTCTAGGAAACGAACGAGCCAGCAAGCCACAAAGGCTCATCCGTGTCACCGCATGGGTTCGAAGATTCACGTCGAACTGCCGCAACGCAGCCGGCTACAGGAGACGAGGGCCTTTGGACACGTCTGAGTATTGGAAAAAACGGGCTCATCATGAGGCATATCTTAAGGTCATTATGGTGGTTCGTGAAAATGCTATAAACAAGTACAGGACATCGTCACTTGGTCGGCGACTCGAGGGAAGACGGCACTTTTCATCACGCTGGAAGGGACGGCCATATATGTTCGTGCGTTTGCCAAGTGGCGCCCTATTGCGCCGTGCAGTACAACATATGTATCTATTGGAATGCAGGAGTTCTTAACTCCAACACCCCATTTTGCCGGCCGGGAGGATGTAACAGAACACGGACTCAACGCGAACGGAGGAGCGGACAGTGACAGTGGACAATTTATGGCCGACCGTTTCGGGACGATCCCCCACGCTCGCTACTCACTGTAACGCCGTGTATTGTATACACGTGTATCGAGTCTCAGTTCTCTCCCTCTTTGTACAGTCTTTTCTCTTTGTAAATAAAGACAGTTCTAACCCAGACCCCAACTGGTAAAGACGCTTCTTGCTTCTGTGCTTCGCGCCAATTAACGAGGCTGCGAGTTTTGCAACACAGGGTACTCTCACCGGCGGTTAGTCATTCTCGTCGAGATGCCCTTGCCGTCCGTTCTCGTCATCGTTGTCCCATGATGTCGGCTTCCTCTATGGAGGGCCACGTACGATCCGGGATAGCAGATGTGTCAGGCCGGCGCGGTGGCAGTCGTCGTAGTAGCAGGGGCACCAGGTCCTGCAGGTTGCGGCTCATCATCCATACCCCGTAGAAGTTCGGGTGAAGGCCGTCAGCTGCAAGCACCCGGGCTGGTCGTCGCTTGTGGAATAGGTGGTTCAGGTAGCACAGGTCGGACGAGTTCCGGCAGAGCTTCACTAGTAGGCGGTTGAAGACTGTGGCTCGCGGGTTACACTGGTACTCCCTCCTCCTGTTAACATAGGGCAAACGTCTGTTATGCGATCTTGGGAGTATCAGTGTGCACACAGAGGTTTCTATTCCGCCTCTGGCCCTGATTCTTTCCAGGAGTCGTTGATAGTCCGAGAAGGCCTGCTGCGGGTCCGCGTACGGCATATCGTTGGTCCCGCAGTGCAAGACCACGATGCGTACGCTTGGCGGTAGGTCGTCCACCTCCTCGAGAAAGTCCAGAATGCGCCCTCCACTTCGAGAGACGAACATGGTGGGCATCCGTCGGCATCCGGGGTTGAAGTGCCGAAAAAGATACTTGGTTTGTGAGTCCCCAAGAATAGCAATCACTGGAGCAAAAGAAGGATACTTCCTCGTAGTCCGCGTGTGTCTTTCGGCGGCCATCGTGGAAAGGTAAAATGCAGAAGATGAAAATCAAACAGCCGCGACGTGGAATATGAGCGAAAGGAAAGGGGACACAGCGACGGATTTGAGGTGTTAATAGAATACAAACAAATGTTTATTTTACATAATTAAAACATTATTTAGAAAATGGGGAAGTGTCGACGTTTCGGAGGGAAGCTCCTCCTTCTTCGGGACAGAAGAGGCAACAAGTCTGTCCAAGGCCTTTATGGATTCAGCTTGCTGACGTAATCTTGTGTATTCGCGCCACCTGGCGTTCGTCGATGAGTCACGTTCTGGAAGGTTTGTCACTATCGGGTGTGGTGTCACTGCCCTGACGTTCCGGGATCTTCTGAAGTCAAAGCTGGGGGTCATCGTCTTTCTTTCAAAGGCATCGTCCGTGGTGAAATCATTATCTGGGAGTCCGGGGTTTAGGTCATCGTGTCTGAAAGCCTAAGGTGACCTCCTCGGGAAGTCGTCGTTTGGGGCGTTGTTGTTCTCGTGGCCCTGTTGCTTCATCAATAGTCCATGTAAGGAGAAGTCATCAATCGGGTTTTTCCGTAGCATTGTCCGTAGTGCGGGGATGTCCTTCAGCCATATCTGAAAGAGAAAAAGAACAGGGCGAGACGGAGGATAGCTAATTGTTTAAGTTTCTAACTGTTGACCGTATACCGGGATCTTCATTGATTGCGGATTTAAACTTATAAATAAAATATGACTCGCGTTGTTCCCTACATCTGTCAGAATTGAAATTTGATTCAAGAATAAAAAGGGAGACGTCATTTATTGAGTGTCCGGGCTGTTTGAAATGGCGGGAAACAGGAAGCTTCGGCTTCTTGCTAACGTCTGATCTGTGGTTATTAAACCTGATTCTGAAGGATGTTTTACTTTGTCCCACATACTGACATTCACATGCTTTACACTGAATGACGTAGATGATGTTATAGGAATTACAGTCAAAATCTCCGTTGATTTTGATGGAAAAATTCGAATTTGTACTTTTGACAATCTGGGTACTTTGCATTAGCTTGCAGATTTGACATATGCTGCCGCCACAAGGGCGACAGCCGGTCAGAGAAGCATCCGCTTTGTTAACTTTTGACCTAACCAGGCAATCCTGTAGGTTCCGAGCGCGTCTGTACGTAACGCGTGGCGGTTCGGGAAATATCTGCCCCATCCGCTCCGACTGGAGAAGGATATATATATATATTCTTATATATGATCCAACTCCAACTTTTCAAGATATATATTGTTATATATATCTTGTTACGGCGGAAGCTCCGCCTTCTTCGGGACAAAAGTTTTTGTCCCGAAGTAAGCGGAGCTTCCGCCGTAACGTAGACATCCTCCCTAACTTTTATAATTTTTAAGTTTTAATAAATCCCTTTTTTGTTACTTCCCCTACTTTCGTCTTCTGTCTCCCATTTATTTTAACTATAATTACGTAGCCGTCCGAAAGTATATTCTTATACTTTTTACCGCAACGTGCCAGTCCGAAAAGTGTCACCATTATTGGGGGGAAAGACACGACGTTCGACATTCCGTCGCCAGGGGCGACGCGAATATGGAAATGGTCCATTATTGAAGAAAAGTATTTGAGGTAAAAATTAAGGACCTCCCGCGTCATACTTGTGAAGGTTTTCCCCGCCCAAAGAGGTGGCTTCCATCCGTGTACCTCATTAATTTGTCTAATTAGCTTAATGGAATCCTAAGGAAAGGTAACGTTTTTTTATTGCGCTAATTAGAATGCCCATGACCACAACACCCCATTTCAGTCACAATTACGGGGTGTTTCACGATCTTTCCACAAAAATTTGACACCCGAAAACACGCAAAAACTGCCCGAAGAACCGTTGCCCATGAAGGCGACCTCGTTCAAGTTGTCCCGCCCAAAGTATGGAGAAGAGGAATAGACAATACAGGAAACAGCACAGGACATTCGACGTTGTTGATTATCGGTAACTGATGGATGCGAACAGATAAGCTTGCGAAGACAAAATGCGTGACTGGGCCAGGCCCCGCCGTCCCCCCTTTTTTTTATTGTTTTTCTCATGTTGCTTCCATGCGCAGTGGAAGTGTCTTCAGGCCTTGCCGATAGCGCCGCCACTGATGAAATCCGAAAACAGGCTTGCAGAGATGGCAAGTTGTCGGGTGTCAAATTATTGTGGAAAGATCGTGAAAGATCCTGTAATAGTGACTGAAATGGGGTGTTGTGGCCATGGGCTTTCTAATTAGTGCAAAACAGTTACCTTTCCTTGGAATTTTTTTTAGTTCGGTTAAGCTGAATAGACAAAGTAATGAGGTACACTGATGGAAACCACCAGTTTAGGCGGCCAAAACTTCACAACTACGACGCAGAAGGTTTCTAATTTTTATCTCAAGCAATTTTTTTAAATAATTAGGGGTCGCTCTTAAGTGAAACATCCTGTACAGGGGGCAAGCATGTCCATTGAACAACGTACCAAATGCCTTAATATTTTCTAATTCTGTGCATGAACGAAGCTATGGATATAAGTGATATAGGTGTTAGAATGTTGCAGAAAAATCCCTCAATAATTCTTAACCACAATATTTAGCCTATACAGGGTGTTTCACCTAAGGTGATAAAAATTCTAACTGGCCACGTACTTGCCGGAGGATTGTCGGGCTTTCGGCCATTACCTTCTGGGAACTCTTGCCACCATTGAGGAAGGCTTTGGACAATTTTTAATTGCGGGAAATTTATTTTTGCAATTGAACTTTGAAAATTGTCATGCAAACCTCACTTTTTTTACAGAAACATGAAGTCCTCCACGGATGATCACAGACCGAACCAAAACGACGCACAGTACCGCAACAGAAATAGTCTAAAAATCGGTAAAAATTCGGCTTTAGACCCCGCCTGCTCAGTTGTCGCAAAGAGAAGTGCAAAGTATGTGTGGGGAGAGGAGAAAGCCTTCCCACCTCATGTTTTACATTTCTTTTCCCTGGTTTGACCTTGAAGCTGGCGAGAACCGACTTTTCAAAGAGAAAAAAAAAAACGTCAACATTATCAGAAAGAAGCCAAGGCAATAAATGAAGGCGGGGGCACTCTCTCGTCTAGACGCTGATTTCGCGCGCGCTTTTCAGCGAAAATCAAACAGGCGGGGCTAAAGCCTAATTTTGTTAATTTTTTTAGACTATTTTCGTTGCGATGCTGTGCGTAGTTTTGGTTGGGTCTGTGGTTATCCGTGGAGGACTTCACACTTCTGTAAAAAAAGTGAGGTTCGCTTGGCAATTCAAAGTTCAATTGAAAAAATAAATTTCGCAGTTAAAAATCGTCTAAAGCCTTTCTCGATGGTGGCAAAAGTTTCCAGAAGGTCATTGCCAAAAGTCTGACAATCCTCCGGCGAGTATGTAGCCAGTTAGAATTTTTTAGGTGAAACACCTTGTATATGTAGCAGGTGAATTATGCGTTTCGCAAGGTAGTTGACTAGATTTTCGCAATTTGGGTAACAGCATTAGAAAAACATCAAGAAATGCACGCATTTTGATAAATAGTATTTGTTAATATGGTCAAAATCTATCAAATAAGATCGGTCCCATTAACATAGGTTCATTATGTACTGAGAAAAATTCGATTGTTTTTCCCATACATGACGCCTAAGCCATCCTTGCTCAGTTCTGTAGTGCTTCTGTAATATTAAAGTGACGTACGAAGGGCAGCAGGAATAATCGGTACAAGCGCGCCAAGATGCGATCGTCGGTCAGTCAAATACGGGAACGTTCTAGAAGGTCAAGTCCAGGTGATGATGCGATTCACCTTGGGCCTCTGTCTGTTTTGAGGGCAAATTCCAGGGCACGATGAGTGCCCCAACACAAGCAGCACAATGTACTGAAAGTTGAGTGCAATAGGGGTGGGCGGTATGTGTCTTATCAATGTTCGTTAGTTTCATGCGTCTGTTGAAGACCTTCCATCTATCCGTCCACCCCTATTGCCTTCGACTTTCAGTACATTGTGCTCCTTGGGAAGCAGCACAATGCACTCAAAGTCGAGTGCAATAGGGGTGAACGGTATATATCTTATCAATGTAGTTTAGCTTCACCAGTCTGTTCAAGGCCTTCCACCTACCCGTCCACGCCTATTGCACTCGACTTTCAGTACATTGTGCTGCTTGGGGCTGCTTCGGGCTTAGCTGAAAAAAAGAAAAGACGAAAAGAAAACATGAAAAGAAAGAAAGAGTATGGCTCATCTAAGTGGCCAGATTTCTTATCGTTGGAAGTGCTCCGAGGTCTTCGTTAATAGCTGATTGGAAAACCACCGTTAGTGGTTTTGGAGCAGGGCTTTGCCATCTGCTTTGCGGGCTTTGTTTAGTGCATCGTCAACTAAATTAGGTCGCTACTGAAGTAAAAATTTATGTAAAATGTACATGTTCCCTAAAACCCACAAACCTGGAAATCCAGGGCGCCCCACAGTTTCATGCAACGGTACAGCTACCGAGAACATCTCAAGCTTTGTAGACCACCTTCTTAAAGATATACACCCGCAACTACCATCATACATTAAGGATATCAATTACTTTCTTCAAGTATTAAGTAAATGTCAACCTTCTTCATCCAGTTTCCACCGCTTACAGCCAGGCACTTCGATGCAAGCGTATCAGTTCCAATGACGACGATCTGGGCTGAAGTCTAGCTGAACTTAAGCAAACATTCGCCAGTCGTCAATTCCCACATAATTCAACGCACAAAACACACACTGACAACGCACGCACAAAGACGCGAAGCAGATTGCAAAGCCCTGCCCCAAAACCAAAAACGCACGTTGGGTAGTAGTTCCGTAACCCAAATTTTAAGATTTAGCAGCAATATTCCAAGCGTTAACAGTGTACTAAATCGTCACAACATCATCCTTCTCCAATCAGAGCGCATGGGACAAATTTTCCCGCAGACACCGCGGGTAACCTGCACGCGCGCGCGCACCCTGCGAGACAATCTAGTTAGCTCTAAGGTTAGCCAACCAGCACATCGAAGAATCGGCTGCCTCCCGTGCGATGGTCGCAGGTGTCGTATGTGCAAATTAATGCAAAGCACCCAGGTACTTAAAAACACGAAGATTAATGGTCACTTTGACTGTAATTCATCTAACGTCCTTTATGTCATTCAGGGCAACATGTGCCAAGCACAATACGTATGTCAGACCAAAACATCATATCGCATCACATTCAACAACTACTGGACTGACGTTACGAAAAGGCCAAACCTCCCGGCTTCTCGCCATTTCAAACAACCAGGCCATCCAATAAGTGACGCGTCACTTTTCATTCTGCAGTCAAATTTAGCTCAGAATGATGCAGGGAACAAAGCGAACCTTATCTCGTTTACAAATCCCAATCAACTATTAGCGAACAGCTCGGAGCACTTTCAAGGATAAGAAGTCTGGCCGCCTATAGATGAGCCATACTCTTTCTTTCTTTCCATTTCCTTTTTTTAGCTAAGCCGGAAGCAGCACTCATCCTGCCCTGGGATTTCCCCTCGAAACGGACAGAAACCCGATGAGTGTGGCGTCAAAACACGGACTTGGACTTCTGATTTGACTCACCGACGAGCCCCTCGTGGGGCACTTGCATCGATCATGACATCATGTACCAAACCTATTTAAGCAATCTGTAACCGCTGTGCATCTTTTGTCCTGACGAACACAGTGCCACACTCGAAATGTCAACCTTTTTTTCGTTTCACTTTTAATTTCTTCCTATTAAATAAACCAGTCTTCGAAACTTCCCTAAAGACTATTGTCCACGTCTTTTTCCTTCCACAACTGTAAAACTTCGTGGCCGTTTGATTTTTTGTACTTTCCTCGACCTTTATACCGGGTGTCCCAGCTAAGTGTGTCTCAACGAGGCTTATTTTCGGTATAAAAAGAAATCTAACCTAATGACTTTTCCTGGGGTTCGGAGACCTCCGAGTTCGAACGAGTGAAAAACAGAAAAAGTGCTTGAGAAACAGTAAAAAGGGAGACAGTTTCCCCTGACTTTTACGGGAAACTGGAGTTCCGTGCCCCCCTTCTTCTAGGGGTGTCGTGACAGCCACTTGTCACCCCGTGTCGCAGCCATCTAGCTGCAGACTCATTTTTTGGCCTCACACTGTTTTACAACTGTGCCACCGCTTCGCTGGGCTCCGCGTATAGGGCCAGCAAAGAAATCACGGTGCGCTTGCAAATCAAGCTTGAATTTTGATTTTTTCTCCAGTGTGTAGTAGGGCTCGGGATCTAACACGTTTTTCCGATTTTCGTTTAAAACGTTTCCGTTTAAACATTTTATACGCCGTTCAGATTAACGTATAGTCTGGAAAACGTTTCCTTATGAAACGTTTTATTAATGCGAAACGTTTTAAGGTTTTGTTAATGCGAAATGTTTCAACGTGTCGTTAATGTGAAACGTTTAAACGTTTTGTTAAAATGAAGCGGTTGCACGTTATGTCAAGGTCGTTTAAACGTCTTGTTAATACGAAACGCAACGCTTTTCGACACGGATAGGTATTTAAGCAACTTCTCGTCTTTATTAATAGGAAACATGGACACGCCAGGTGTTACGGGGACAGAGGCAGGAGTTGTCCCCGTTATGCATGGGGCGTTCATGGTTCCTATGAGTAATTACCAACTACGCCAGTTTCTTACTGTCTTGTAGCTTATTACTTCAGTTCATATTTGGCTTTTAACCAACCCCTATTTGTGTTCATTTTCGTCGTACATTTCATTATGAACCGACGTGTTTCATTATAGTTCTAAACATGTAGAGCTCGTAATGGCGGTGATGACGTTTGAATCTTTTGGGTAGTTTATTCTAAAAATTCTGCATTTATCTTCTTTACGCGAGTAGTATTTTGGTGAAAAGACCAACGCGGAAGATTGTGACCTTGAGCGACTACTTTAGCCTGAAGCATGTAACCTACGCTTTCCTACTGGTTCCCACTATTGCACTCTAAAACCAGAACATTTGCCAATCACGCGTTAAGAACTAATCACTGTCCCGAATGACATCATTCTTGCGCTAGAGTGGGAAAAAAGGGATGAGCACGACTTTTCTGGCATGATGCGCTGACGCGAATTCCCACAAAGAGCTGTACACCTCCCGTTATGAACAAATTGGGATGGAGAAAAGGATAACACCCAGATTTGTAATTCTGCCGGACGATGTCGATGAGATAAAGCTCCTTTTTTTGAGTGTCAGCGATCCCAATGCCATGAGTGCACGTGGAGAGGAGTTAGGTGTACGCTGCGAACGGGGTCGTGGCAACGCTCTATTAACCACCAAGAAACGAAATAAAATGCGCCCTGCGCTGTGACTGTTCTTTATTAAACATAAGATGGTCACAAATGAGCGGGACAAAGTAACATGCCACTTTAGCGATACCCTGCACTGTCTTTCAAGGCTTCAAGCTGTAGTGTTTACAGGAGGAAAGAAAACGATTAAACGACTCCTAGGAAAACGTTTATATACGTATACGTACCGCTGTACCTTTACGCAAACGAACACATTTAAACGTATCCTGGGAAAACGTGTAAATACGTATACGTGGTGTAGAACGTATATCTAACAGAACACGTTTAAACGTGTTTTAAGAAAACGTTTAATCTGTGAAACGTGTTACGAAACTTGTTTCCTAAGAAAACGTTTAAACGTTTTGACTTTTAATCGTTTAAAGGTCAGATATGCCGATTTTATAGTGCCGCAGAACTGACCGATACTCGCGCTGTTCGTTAGCGAAGACTGAATATGTGTGCGAAATATCTTGGTCCAACTGTTCGTAGTTTTTTAGAAAACATTTTTTTGTAGTTCTTAAGCCCGCCCGTCAGACCGTCGGCAAACCCTGCGCACTGGCGCACCGACGTCACTGCTCTCGGTTTATCTGTCTTTCGCTTGGCATGAACTCTTGGCTTGGCCGCTTGACTTCTTTCGTTTCGTCCTCTGTGCTGTGCATCTACATGCGAACAGCTGTTATGTTATTGCTAAGCCGGAAACAAAGCATGTGAATATTTTTTTGGCACGGCGTCGTTCGGAAAGTGCACTTCCTTGTTCTGACCTTGCCTTTTATGGGCTGGAGCGATATGATACGTGATATGCCACAGCGAAGTTGTCGAAGATGTGACGGTGCTACGCTGTTAGAACAATTCATCCGAGCATTCAAGTTTAACCTATTATAAGCTGCCAAAAGACCAAGCAGTGCCAAGCTATCGGCTGACAGTGGCGCCTGCTAATTTCCACTGCAAGGATTTCGTCCACGAATGTTATCACAGGTTACGCGCGACTCCAGAGGCAATTTGGAATCTCTACACGAAATCGTCTGATGAAAATCTGAGGTGCCCGACGCACAACATTTTGAACGTGCCACGGAGGATCAAGACAAAAAACGAGAGCAAAAAAGGTAAGTCGAGGTTCAGATATAAAAAATAGCAAGCTTAATGAATCGATTGTGCAGCTGTCCTACTGCGCTTACTCTGATATAACCACGATTAACAACACAATAGTATTGATAATCTAACTTCAGAATTATCACAGGTGCACGCTGAAGGCGGAAATGAAGCAGGATCTGGCTTGCATCTGGTGCATGAAGAAATTGCTGACACGTTAGTTGTAGTCTACCTCCACCAACAGGTATGACAATGTGACGTTATAGTTTGAGTATTCACCAATGTTCAACTTTTCATGTGCGCTCGCATGCAGACATCTTGACACCACTTTTAAATCTGCCCCCAGAGTTACAACCTGTGCTTTCAGGGTGAAAAACAAAGGTCGCCATTCCGATTAGCTGCTATCTCCCAGTTCAAGCACTTTTGCTGTCTGGACACTGGTTCCTGTGGATGGGGTGTTACAAGCTTCACTGTCTGATATAGAAGGTACGTTACATTAGTTCAGTTAATTTGTCTTTTGCACAGTTTTGTTACCGTTAGCTGGATTACTGTTGGACATACAATCCTTCCTGACACGCAGAAGCTGATGTCGCCTCTGATAACGTTTTAGAATTTTCTGTGTCATCAACGTCCATTGAGGAAGGTGTCTTTACTAACTGTGAATCTTTAATTGAAGAATAGCCCAGAATTCATGTTAACATTGTCTACTCTTATTAATTCACTGTCTGTGTTCTGAGAGCTAAGAACAATGGAAACTATTTATTTGTCACAACTTCAAACTGGATGTGGTACTGGATTGACATGTAAGCAAAAATACCTGGATTCTACAATAATTGTGTTGAACTTAGTGCATTACCGTGGGCAATGCCACATTCATTACATTTTTAGTGGGTCCGGTGCACAAATACTGTGTGCATACTGCATACATACATACTGTTCCATAGGCAAAAATACCTGAGCAGTGCTGTGTAGTCTTTTTACCCAAAGTCCATACTCTTACTGCAAAGTCACAGTACGTAGAGCAGCAAGGTGCAGGTATGCTGCGATAGAGATTCACAACAGAAAGAAGACTGTTGAGAGCATCAAAATTTTAATGAGACGAGACTTTCGTGCACAAGGCTGCCTTTGCTAATGTCTAACATGAAGTTACAAAATCCGAGATATATAAAACATGTAGAGAGCGAGGGTTGGTACAGACATAAAAATAATTATACAATCATATATAACAAAATAAAAAGGGGGTACAACTCCCCCCTCAACTCAACTCTACAACTCAATAACTCTACTTGTTCTCTACCTTACAACATGTCTTATATATGCTAGAATTTTGTAACTTGATGTTAGACCTCAAGAAGTACAGCCTTCTGTGCGAAAGTTTTCTTTCGGTTGTGCACAATCATTATAAAGTAAATATGACTATCCATTTCTTGTCATTAAATGCTTTTTCTTTTTTTTTTTTTTTCTGCAGTGATGAGCAACCACAAGGACACATGCCAGAAAGGGAGTCTCTTTGGGATGACAAACCCTCATCACCTCATGAGGATACAATGGTTGACGAATGGTTCATGTTCTCAAGCACATCGAAACTTCAACAAATAATTCATGAAAAAGCCAGTCAGTGCTAGCACCAGGAATTGAACGTGGACCGTCCTGCTACCAGTCAGAGATGTTACATTTCAGCCACTCATTGACTTTTGGTGAATTACTTGTTGACTTTGTCCTAAGGTGGAGCTCGCCACAGCTCATTTGCCTATCTGTTAATGTTGTGGTGTGTGTTGCGTTTTTCTCTTTGTGTGTTCCAGACTCAGAACGGTTAATTTGGATCAGGTCAGATACGTTTCATTTAGACATGGCAAAGATTGTTTCTCAACACAACTTAGCAGTGGCCTTCATGCATTACTGCTACGGCCATTAAGCGTGAATGGAAAGCTGCACTTTATGCACGATGTTTCTTTTTTTTTTTTTCACTCTATTAAACATATCCCCCCCCCCCCCCCAAGACTAGGGAACACGAAGGGACAGACACAAACACGTCCCTTTGTGTTCCCTAGTCTCGGGGTTTTACATCATGCATCATCTTCACCAGCTCGCTTGCTTCCTAGTCATTTTTTCTGAACATTATGTTCACTCTACTTTTATCGCGTGCTATGTAATCTTGTTCAAGTTCTCTCAAACGAGCGTGTAATGTTATAAAAAAAATTCAGTACACTGTTTATGTGGGTTGAATGGTAGTGCATGAATGCCAGAAGGAAACTGTCATGTTATGGAAAGTGTTTATGTATTGTACATTTAACTACTAATTTTATTGGTTAGCTTTCACCGGCGTATCATGTCAAGCCATGTTATATTAATTTGCAACATGTTCTTCTTAGTAGTCACAGCAGCTGATACACAGACAGAACATAGCCCGTGTGTGTTTGTCTTTTCCACCGCAGCCCTTGGGTTTCCTCCCTGATGGCTACACATGTCAGGGATAGGTTTCAGAACCGGTTGTTCCGGCCAAGTGTGAATTGCTTTACAGGGGATCATCACGCTGGCAGATGAAACATATGGTTTAAATTATTTGCAGGACAGGGATTGCGTAGCTTCACACAAATACTACTGCTACGACGAAAGAGTGGTTTCAAATCTAGCTTTTTTGTGTTCTTGACATTATCGCACAAGATGTAGTATCCACTATGATCCTTTATATGGGGGGTATGTACAGTGCAATCAACAGATGCTATTTACAAATCTGTGTTCCCTACTGTGTTGAAATGGGGTAGTTTATATCTGAGAGCCATAGTGAAACAGAGGCCGCCAAGGACAGACTTTTGATGCCCTCGAGAAACATGGCAACACATTGCAGGGACTCTGGATGCTGCCTAAATTTCCAGAACACAGAGCTCAAGGCAGCGGTTAAACAACAAGTGGTTAGAGAAATCCAAGACAGTTGCATGTGTAAGCAGTCCGCTGTTGGATTTGCTTCTGTCCGAGATACGTTATCTCAAAGGGGATGCACGGGCACACTCAGAATGATACTAGGGCTGCCTGTGAAATAGAATGAGGAGAGGGGGAGATATATAACCCTTTTTTCTTGTCTGTTATTCTGTTGGTTAAATTGTCATTTGCTTAGCAGCATATATGTGTATATTCCAGAGTAGTTAATAATAAATATATCAGTTGAGAGCTAGCAGTCGCATTGTAGGTGTCTCATCCTGTCCATGGCTGCTTGTGTTTCACTATGGCCATGCTTGCTATTGCAAAAACAAAAAACAAAAAAAGACCATAGAAAAACACGAAAAGAGCGACCTAAAAAGCTGCCTGTTCTAGTGCTCACATGGAGGCAATGCAATGAGGTAACATGTTCCATTCATGAACTGTGCATATAGTAGTACATATCAGAACGGCAACCGATTATTCAGATTTTTCTTGAAGTACTTTGTTTTTTGGAGCTTTGTTTGCACAGTCTATTATTGGAGCTTTATGTGATTCCCCTCTTGAGATACTTTAAGATTGCTGATGCTGTGCAGTTTGTTACTTTTGAAATTGTATTGTGCTGAGGTACAAAAAGAGAATTGTCATATCTGCATTTGAGTACATAGGAATAATTTGTAAGTACTTTCCTTGTTGACATTAATATTTGCACCAGGTCACAACATTGTTGATTGGTGGAAAATGTGAATAAATATATTTATTTGCTTGCCAAACAATGCACAAATGTCTTCTTTTCAAGTGAGATATTCCCTGTTCACCAGACATAAATGTGGAAAAGTTAAAGGGGCACAATGATGGTAGAGTCTAGCATTGCTTTTTGCCACTTCACATATATTCACTGTTATTCGTGTTCACATGTAGGAATAGGAAGGTAGAGCATGCGCATAAAAAATTTCGTATGCAGCCACACATATGGTTCAGAAGATTAATTAGATTATGCCCAAGCATATATAATTGTGCTTCATGTGCAATGGGTATGCTAACGCATTGCTTCCATGAAGCCTTTTTATTTATTTTTATAAATTCTTTTTATAAATTTTATTTTTATTTTATATAAATTTTATATTACTTATTGTATACTTATTTTTTTATAAATTTTATAAATTAAAAACTCAAGTTACACGGCCCCTGTAAGAGTGCCCTTTGCAAATGGTTTGGTAACGTGTCGCTAACTGTAAAGGTAAGAGGCAATCGAGAATGCTGCAGACAGGGTTGCAACTTAAAGGGACGGTCTCGTACACCCTGGCCTATCCACAAAGCGTACCATTCGATTCCTCATATCTGAAAACGTAATACTGTGAATTCGCTCGTCCAGAATCGCCACGGTTATTAAATAAACGAATTAAGTTGATAAGAACAGCGCCAGCACATTGCGATTTCTGTTGGCAACAGCGATATCCGCTACGATGGCAGACCGCTTATTGGATGCCCCCCACTGATCTCTATGGGCGTTTATGTTTAATCGCCCGGAGGCGCTCGGAGCGGATATGTCGTCACAGATCGGGCTCGAGGGCGTATGAGAATTGGCTCAGATCCGCTCGCTTTGTGTTTGGTTATTCGCTCAGAGTCACCTCCGAGGCAGCTCGCTTCGCTCGGAGCATGGAGGGCGAGCTCGCAGATCCTTCCCACAATTCCTGAGCTAGAAGACGGCGGCTATTTTGAAATTTTGAGGTGGCTTTCATCAAGACAATCTAGACCGCCGTACCACACGAACCAGTTGTGGAATTAGTGCTTGAAAATCCAAAAACTCTCTGACAGATGTCGAGAAACTTTACGTAACACAGGCTTTGATGCAGAGTTTGCAGCCAGCGTCGTGATGGACGAACGCGCGAGTGGCCCCGCGTGAACGGCAAGAAAATCGGTCGTCGTCGTCTTCCACACACTACGTGCAACGTGGAATGAAGCGTGAAATGATGTACAAAAAAAAAAAAAAAAGAAGGAACACAAAATCAGAAAAAATGACAGAAGCGAAACCTTCAAGCCACTAACACAAACGGTGCCCTACGACGAACACCAACGGAAGCAGACGACACAGCAATACATACTGCGCAAGCGCAAAGCCGTTTCTCCTCGCTTTACACCCGACCGATCGATTTCCGGTTCGGTGACGCAGTTCCGCTCAGCTCGGGCTCTGCTCCGAGCGAATAAACGCCCTATGTATAAAGGCTGGATCGCGTATGGGAGAGGGGCTCCTGGGGGAGAGGCACGCATTCGGGGCATTCGGGCCGCCATGTTGGTGGGCCCTAAAACGCTGTGTGTGCCCATAGGAAACAATGGGAGGCAACAGAGATTGTGAGTATTTATTGCGCTACAGGCGTTGATCATTGTTTGTCGTCACGCAATTTTGTAAGGTGCCTGTATACTGATGTATCCTAACAGTGTTTCACAGGTGCCCTGCCTTTCGATTCTTAATAACGTTATGTTTTGCATTCCGAAACTAGACCGTCACTGCAGTGCAGCGCTGGGAATTGTACTACAGCACGTTTCCCAGCCAATATTTCAATAAGAAACGATGTGAGGTTAACAACAACTATGTATATAATATCCCGTGCTGCGTTCTGGACAAAAATTGTTCCGTAACGAACGGTCCGGGAAAAGATATACTCGCATGACAGAAAGACATCGTTCTGTAGAATCACAGCCGTTGTTTTAGCCGGGTATGCGTTTAGTATGATTTATATCAAGCATCGCCGCGGAAAGAGTCTTTTAGTGTACGACATGGGTGCCTTGCCTCGCAAATATGCACACACCGAAGCAGCTCAAATAATTACTTCACGCAATTCGATCGCGCTCGTTATGACAGTTAATCAGGTAATGATGTAAGCTTAATCAATTAAATTACTTAGAAAGTGGTGACACCTGCTTGAGGCACAGGACTTATCTCTTTTTGAAGTACAGCCCTTCTATGTTTGTTTGTTCCTTCCTTCATTTGTTCTGTGTATTTGCAGGCGCATTTGAGCCAAACTGAATGTCCATCTCGAGTATTCACATGCTTTTGCTGAATACAGCTGCAGCGTGAGCAAAGCTGCTTAGGGACGGGGGCCTGCTATCCAGCGCTGGCTTTGTCATGCTTGTTACGTGGAGCACGTTACAAAAAATGCAGCTCCACATCTGGAACTCCAATCAGTAAAGGGGCGCCGTAGCACCGTTGTAAGACCAGACACGCTTTCTGAAGATCTTCTATGGCACCTTCCGCAGTTTGCACAATTTTCTTCAGCATCGAAGTCTCTCATAGGAACCACTTTGCATTAACTGTGACTCCCATCTTACACTTTGATGTGCAAGGGCCCTCTTGCACTACACACGTATGGTCTGCAAATTGCAACAGAACGATTTGGAGCTTGAAACAGTTGTGCTTTTGTCATTTTAAACCTCGTGTACCCTGTCTGTGAAACGTAAACAAAAAAGTCTAACACGATATGCTTTTGTAAAGAAGATCACTGATGATGAGTAAAGAGAGTGAGTAAAGAGTAAATAGTAGAGTAAAGAGTAATGAGTAAAGAGAGAGAGTATACATTTTTCAAGTTCAACATTTATTTCTTGCGCTTATGCGTTTCAGGATACAATGAACGTGCAGGGAGGCCGCAAAAGACTACATTTGTTTATTCGTGACCTTCCTACAATGACAGTACATATTTTAGGGATGACAATGGACAGGTACACTCTCTAAATTTGTAGCACTCAATTTTAGGTTGGAATGAGCAATGAATAGCAACTCCCCTCCTGATATTTTCTCATATATGCTGAATTTAATTTTAAATTTAATGTGATCAAAAGTAGATGTAAACAACATCACTACCAGAGAAATGCATCCTCAATAAATAAATTTCTTCTTATAGCATATATGTGCATGCCTATGAACTGAAACAATTATCACAGTTCCCTGACAAGTAATTTCTGAGAGTGTACTGTAGAGGCTGCTTAGATCTACAACAGTTCATACAAGGTATTACATACTGTGAATGCCTTTAAAAATCCCACGTGACACATATGCCTTTACTTTCTGGAGGTGCTGTGGTAGTCAAAGTTTGTGGGCATTACGCAGGTTCTGCACCCATTTCTTGAGTATGTCGAGGCAGCTGTGAAGTAACCTGTACTGATGATTATTCCCATTTTTATGGTGCATCGACAAAACAAAGGTAATAATACATCAGAACATTGGTTTGGGGCAACCAGTTAAAAATGAATATGTTGTTTAATAAATGCATTGGACAAATGTTAAAACATCAGTTTAAAACATGGTTTACAATCCCTGTATCTTCTAAAAATTGAAAAGATTAAAAATATTCTAAAAAGAATTATAATTATTATATTGCTGGGTGAAGGTGAATATTTTTGAAAGTTTTTAAACATTTCCAAATCTTTTATATTCAACGTGCTGGACATCTTAGTGTGCAACCCCTGACACAATCAAAAAACCTGACACTATCAAAA
>NW_026999341.1:102171-177899 GCF_037126465.1 Ornithodoros turicata
ACCAAAGTAGGAAAAAAAAATCAAGAGGGGAAATAAACTTGCTCTATCAACCGGTGTTCGAGGTAACTCGGTACAAGTAACTCGTTTCTGTAACTAAGTTCCTTTTTTGGTAACTTGTAACTTAACTCTTGCGCCGTAGTAACTTTCAGAGGAACTCGTTCCCTTATCAGGTGACTTTGCCAAAACAACTTAAGTTCAGTTCCAAGTTACTTTTAATTCGCTTTTCACTTAAGTCCACGTATTTTCTTGCTTTCTCTCCAGTTCCTTCACGGCATTTTTGCCACAACACTCGATATTTAATCAGTCACAGTATTCTATTCAGGAAGTAAGAACCGCTGTCACCGAAATGAATCTGAACCATTGTGCCCTCACAGAAAGTAAGACGCAAAGCGTTCGAATAGACCAATGCCGAGAATACAGAAAAACGTCATCATGACGTCGGTAGACAGACTCAGTGGCGTCGCTTGGGTACGCGTCACCCGGTGCGGGAGCTCTTTGCACCAAACCCACCCTACCCCATGCCCCCTTAACGGATACCTTTCCGTACCAGGCGATTCATGATAAATAAACATATTACACCACACAAAAAAAATGTGCCTCGCAGAGGGCTCCTCATGTTGTTTTTGGCGTCATCGTGCCACAGACAACGGGAGGAAGCGGCACTATTGGTACGGCGCGCCACCTCTTCCGTCGCTTCAGCCCGTGCGTACCGCACCCCCCTAGTGACTCCACTGGACAGACTGAAACCGAAACAAATCAAAAGGAGAGGGCTGGGTTCCACGAAGGGGCACTTGTTCGCTGCCTCTCATTGAAAGAAAAGTAGGACCGAAGGTGGCGTCCCTTTCAGGGACCATCATAATACCCTCAAGACCGTAGCTTTCGTACTCGTCCTTGTCCCCCTCCAGCTTCGAGCGTAGTTCAACGCTACCAAATCTGTGCCGCTGTCGAACACTATGACGTCAGTTGTTTACAAACAGGGAGAGGTCTATTGTTGGACATAAACAAAAATGATCTACGTGTGTTGCACACCTCCCCGTGCAACTGAAGGTCTAACACTGCCTCCTATCCTGCATCTGGTATACCTCTCACAAAGACTCATCCTCCAACGCCACTTGCGACAACTTGGCTACCCTAACGTCACTTTGGCCACCCTGCTCGGCCCGATCCTACACAACCAGGGGGAAGTTACGACTACCCTCCTGAGCTTAGTCCGTGCCACCGGCCTCTCGACCAGCCTCTAAGGCGCTTTTTTGTGTCTGTGTGTGTGTGATGACTTTCTTTGTTTGTTTTTTTCATCGTTTTCTTTTTATGGAAGGAATAGCAAGTAGGCCTATGCCTGACTAACCCTTCCTCGCTTTTTTTTAAGTAAACATACCCCCCCCCCCTCAAGGTCTAACTCAACTGCTCACGCGAGCTGCACCTGCGTAATGCTGTTTTGTGTCCGAAATAACTTGGAAGTAACTCGTTCTGGTTTAAGTAACTCAGTAAGTGCGAGTTACATTTCAGGGTGAAGTACTTCGTTATGAACTTAACTTCTCGATCTATGCTATCACCCACAATCACTTTTCGTTTCTCTGTTTTGGGATAACACGTACGTCACTTCAGTTGAGGGGGAATGGACAAGAGGAGACGAGAAATTGGAGGAGAGAAATGAAAAGAGATTAAGGTCTGTGCATGTGCACTTCGTCCACGTTGCTCTTGATCGCAATGAGTGGCTCCTGGAGATGACGTGGTTTGGGAGCCTGCCATTTTCCCTGAACCACTGCGTCTATGGGAGATTCTGGCGGCTGCACAGCTCTAGCAACCCACCAGCAAGCTGTATACGGAGAAAGGGGAAGTCATAAACTTGTCTACGCCCACAGTTCTCGTGGTGACATCTATCGTCCAAGCTCCGAGAAAAGGACAAACAAGCGCTGACTTACGTATTCTGCTTCAGAGAATCTAGTTTTCTGTTCCGGTATTCAAAATACACTGGCTTATTCCGATACCATGTCGAAAAAAATGAAGCTGCACTATACCATACGCTGTCTCCAGTGTGGATCGCTCGCATCCTCTTGCGACACGCGAGTTAAACAAAACAGCTTTGTTGGGAAATAGCTCTTACCACTTGCTTTTAGAACATTATTGAATTGGTTAGCACTCATATTTCTCCTACAGATTGTAAGCGCTCATGCTACAAATAAGTTAGAAGGCAACCACCACTACAATCAGCGAGAGCGTCGCGGTCTACTAATTCAAAATATTGTACCGATGCCCACCATGCAGTAGAGGAGGCGAATATCACTGTAGATGCAGTAGCCTACCGGACTCCTGGTAGTGTTGTACTAAACGTTTCACTTAGCAATTGCCTCATTGAAAACGACAAATTTCATGTGAAAAAGTCCCCGCACAGTCAATCTGAGAAAAGAAATCAGTGTCTCTCACTTTTCTTGTACGCTTTCACTGTTTCGCCTGCTACGGTTGACGTGTGAGTAATATGGGATTGCATACTCACTATCTCCCAGCCGTTGTAACGCTTGCAAAGAGGTTCTCTGCGTAGGTTGTATATTCCGTAGAAATGTGGTAGGCAGCAGGTGTTCATTGTGTTGTAACAGAGGACAGGCTCTCCATTTGAAACCGCATTCCCGGTGAGAGACTGTCTGTGAAAATATGACATAGACATTTGCTGTGTGATTTTCTTCCGCTTGTTCGTTTAATAAAACATATTATGTAGGAGCACGTTCAACCTACACTCTAAGAAATGAACTTCACCGCATAGCACGCTCTTAGCCAATCATAATCTCGAATGATATTGTTATCTGTCCTGATTTGCTGAAAACGGGAGGTGTACGCCAATTTTGTGACAATTATGAACAGCATAAGTGTCACAAAAAAGGCGTACGCCTACCGTTTTGAACAAATCAGGGCACATAGCGATATCATTCGAGTTGATTGTTGGCTAGGAACGTGCTATGCAGTGAAGTTCATTTTTAAGAGTGTAACAACAAGATATTAGGTGCTGAAGGAGAACTTTAGAATATATTATGTTACATTTAACTATGAAAAAAGCATTTTTTAAACATAAGCATAGCCCCATGAAATTATCGCACTTCTCTAGAGCAGAAAGGACACGACCTCGGTGGTGGTGGGTCATGCCTATACCTGGAGCTGCACCCACTTTTTCAGCTTTCGGACCAATGACGTCTTCAAGTATGGGCCACTATCAATCAACCTATCCTCACTGTTTGTCACCCTATTCAACATGGGCAGCGCCATTTTCGGTGGCAAGTGGATTGGATAGGGTTGAAATGGATACATCTCGCGATCTGTAAAACTAGTCGATTTTTGGTGGAAATTTGATGAGCGCCACCTAGGGAGCGTAAGGCACGTCGGGAACTGTCGTCTGCTTCCGTCGTTGTACCGCTGCTGGCAGAACCACCTGCTGGTACATATCCTGTCGTCGGTACAATTTGTTAACTTAGAATAGATGAATGGCAACCTACACGAATAGGCAAGAATATCTATTTCTATAAGATTCAGCAGGTGACGATGATGATGATGATTCGGAGTTTATTGGTGCAAAGGCAGCTTAGGCCATAATGCACCACGACAGATGTTGGGTATGTGCTTAGACTGAAATTTAATGATTATATTAAAACCAAACAGAAATCGAAATGGCATAGTGAGAGAAATGAGACTGGTTACAGATTATGCAGTTGGCTAATGTCCTTAAAAAACCTAAAAACACGTATGGTGGGGAAGAGAGGTAATTCATGAAAATAATGGTTGTGTTAAGTAAGAGCCCCAGAGCGCGAGTGTTTCAGACTCCACTCACTGAACGCGGCACAAGTACCACTCGCGCACCCGGGAGTGCGAGACTCCGAGCCGCTCCCCGCGCACCAGTTTTGAAATGGGGGCTTTGAAGAAGACGACAAGCATCCGGGTGCTTGAGATTTTCCGTCACGTACGTCCTGTTGGGCGCCGGCAGGACGACCTTCGAAGTGTGGGTTCGGAAGCAAAATACAGACTTAAAATATTACCCAGTGCTCCGATTCCAGTAAGCTGTAATATTTTTATAACTGTTATCGTGCTTTCGTATTTTGCATATATTCGTGGGCAACTTCCACGTGGATATCGGCCGGTTATTCGCGGGAAATGTGGTGCTTTAATCCAGACATCTTCACGCCATGCAGCCGTCTTCACAGTAAACAGCTCCTATGACGTCTGTTGCAACTTCCCATATGCTGTATCTCCTTTGCTGTTGCAAGATGTCTTCGCAACCATAGTCGTCTCTTCCATCGTTACTATCGGTTCAAACTAGGTCAACGTGTCCTCCGTCTGTGCTCGGCACGAGCAGGCAGCAGGAAGCGGCATCAGGGACATCAGGGAGGGCACAGTATAGCGCTCCAAAGTTGCTTTTCGCTGGTAAGTGGCCGCTCCGGGGGGTTCATACTCCCGATCTGAGTGCGCCAAAAGAGGGGCACCTACTTAACGCAACCAATGATGACGCTCAACTTCGTAAAGTCAGCTGCTCCCCACTATGTATGCACTGTGGCGGCTCTTGATCGTAGTAATAAAAAGCCGTGCGTCAGATGGCTATGACCAAGACTTAAGCGACTTAAAATGATGCCCTAGAGGTGGTTTTCGTCTCTGCAGTAGAACTTTCCGCTTAATAAAGCCGAAGTTTATTTTGATGCTGGGTGTCCCAATGCTGTTGCCATGTGTTGGTTATTTTCGTCCTGATGACCCTGCAAACTTCCTAAAGAGGCACAATGTGAGAAGAAAGCGGAGCTCTCGCAGCAGCGTCTACACGTTCATTTCCGGGTATCCCCACATGACTGCGGTGCCCAACAGAAGCTCAATCGGAGACCTTGCTCTGCTTTGTTTTGCTGAATGCTTTGTTCACTACGTATTTTGCAGTCAAGATCAGGTGGTTCCTTTGATTGTGTAAGCTACGGATAGCTTGGAGAGAGCTGAGGGAGTCACTGCAGATAACTGAAGATCGAATCTGTTGTTCCAGGATATAGTTAACTGCCAAGATGACTGCATAGACCTCAGCGCTAAAAACTGATACAAGGTTCACGAGTCGACAGGATTTTGTACAAGATCCTGTTACCGTTGCACGGGAAACAGCAGTGGCTGTTTTCGAGCCATCTGTATAAAATGCTGTATGCTCTCCAAAAAGTATCCTTAATATGTATGTCCTCTTGGAGAACAAACGGAGGAGTGTCCTGTTTACTATATTTCATCAGGGTGATTGTGGAAGTGGCTGTCATGGGGGAACGCCTTCATCAACTTCGAGAACTGGAGTGTGATACTCAGGAAACCCACAAGCGTCGATTCCCTGTAACAGACGCATCCTAAAAGGATGGAAACACTGGACTTGTTAAGAAAAAGCTGGTTGAACCGTGTTTCCTTCACACCACGCAGAGCTGGATGGTTCGGTAACCCCTCACCCTGAGTGCATATGATATTGCAAGGTTCGTCCACTGTCTCTCCAAAGACCACTTATAGCCTTCAACGTAAATGCTTTCGATTGGTGTCGTGGGGAAAGCGCTAGTTATCAAACGCTGAGCCTGATGATGTAACGGATCAAGAATTTTCAGAACTGATTGGCGAGCAGATCCACAGACACTGGAAGCATAATCCAGTCTAGACCGTACAGTGGATATATGAATCTTAAATGTAATGTGTCTCGATCTCCTCCCCAGGATCTGTGAGATAGTAGCTTTAGGAGGTTCAGGAACTTCATGCATTTTGCCTAAATATTTTGAATGTGTGGTAAAAACGTAAACTTGCTGTCAAAGGTGACCCCAAGAAACTTGTCTTCTGATTTGACCTGGGTCTCGCGACCGCCCAGATTTAGGGATGGTGGTGGAAACATTCCTCTCACCCTGAAAGCAGGACTGACACAGTTTTCTCAGCCGATAGTTTAAACCCGTTTTCAGATGACCACTTGTTGAGCCCGTTTATTGCTAGTTGCACTTGTCGTTCGCACAATGTCAAGTTTGACGAACAACAAGATATTTGTATGTCATCTACACAGAGAGAATACGATATCGAAGGTGAGTTGGTACATGCCATTGAGTTGATTTTGACTAAAAGTAATGTAACACTGAGAACAGATCCCTGCAGGACACCATTCTCTTGACAGAAAGGATGCGATGACACAGTGCCCAGCCGGACCCTGAATTTTCTGTTTTGAAGAAAATCGGCGAACATCTACGTAGGCTTCCCCTTGTACTGAAAGAATAGATGTCTTGAAGAATACTATACCTCCACGCAGTGTCATGTGCCTTTTCTAAATAAAAAAGACGGACAAACAGGCTGTCTTCTGACAAACATTCAGGAATGGTCGTCTCCAAACGAATGAGGCGTGTGTACTGTTTCCATCTTTGGTTTGTGTTGAAGCACTGCCGAGAATGATTTATGAGTAATGAAAGGGGATAGTCTCTTCATTGCTTTGGGGTAGTTGATGTTTTAGTAAACTTGATGCGTAAAATCTCCTTTTCTAATTTCCACTTAGGGCAAGACCTCGACTAAGAGGGGTGATCATTTATGCAGTTCACACAGCAATCAGGGCCTCTACACTCTTCACTATCATAGCCCTGCTGCCCACAACGAGCACAACTTGGCGACGTGCAGCTTGCAACTTCAGCAGCGTGCACGAAGCGGTTGCACTTAAAACAATGGAGAGGGTTTGGGATATATGAACGGGCTTCTGCAGACAAATATACAGAGTTCGAGGTAACTCGTTACTGTCACTAATTTTCTTTTTTTTTTTTTTTGGTAACTTGTAACTTAACTCGGTACTTTTGCGCCGAGGTAACTTTCAGAGGAACTCGTTCCTTTTTCAGGTAACTTTGCCAAAGTAACTTAAGTTCCAAGTTATTTTTAACTCGCTTTTCACTCACGTCCACATATTTTCTTGCTTTCTCTCCGGTTCCTTCATGGCATTTTTTCCCATAAAACGTGATATTCAATCAATGACAGTATTTTATTCAGGAAGTAAGAACCGCTTCCATTGAAATTAAGCTGAACCATTGTGCGCCCACAGGGGGTAAGGTGCAAAGCGTTCGAATAGACCTCTACCAGAGAAACGTCATCATGACATTGATAGACAGACTGAAACCGAACCAAATCGGAAGGAGGGCTGGGTTCCACGAACGGGCACTTGTTCGCTGTCTCCCATTGGAAGCAATTGAAAGAAAAGTAGGACCGAGGGTCGCGTCCCTTTAAGGGACCATGTCGTAACCCCCACAAGACCGCGGCTTTCGGGCACGACCTTGTTCACCCCTAGCTTCGAGCGTAGTTCAATTCTACCAAATTTGTGGCGCTGTCGAACACTATGACGTCATTTGTTTACAAACGGGGAGAGGTCTATTGTTGGACATAAACGAAAACGATCTAAGCGTGTTGCACTCCTCCGCAGGCACCTCAAGGTCTAACTCAACTGCTCACGCGCGCTGCACCTGCGTAATGCTATTTTGTGTCCGGAGTAACTTGGAAGTAACTCGTTCTTTTTTTTAAGTAACTCTGTAACTGCGAGTTACATTTCATGCTGAAGAACTTCGTTATTAACTTAGTTACATTTTGCACACGGTAACTTAACTTGTAACGAGTTCTTTTTGACGGGTAACTTCTCAGTCTATGCAAATATACAACCTTCAATATACCAGACAGTGAAGGACGGTCGAAGGTAAGGACTACATTTCTGGTGGTAATATATTCATTTCCTTTTTTTTCTTTCGTCTTTATTTTCTTTTCTTTTTTTTTTGTATCGCGAGCTTCCGAACATCGATTACTGCCTGTTCCTTCAAGTTTACAACGATCTCCTCTACAGGGACGTCGATCAACTCAGTGACAGCTACCACCTCACGACACGTGTTGAGTGTCTTATGCAAGGAAGCGGTTATAGTTACACGCAACGTGATCTTTTTGCAGTCTGCCTCTGGCGTACACTTGACGAAAAGGTCACCAGATCGCTGTTTCTTAATTTCGGTGATGTCGTTGGAGAGGGAAGACACCGGCTTCTCAGTATAGAAGGGCGGCATTTTTTAAGTGGTACATTTTGTCTTCTTCCGAAGATGTAGAAGCTAAGGCTATGTGTTTGGACACGAAAAAATGTTGATTTGATTTCGAGACTTCGGTCCGGGGACGTTTGCCGCCCCGATCGCAGCTGAGAAGAAATGTTTTACCATGCAGATCCGATTATTAGGCATTCCAAAAGTACTATATATACATATGGGAAGGCCCATGAGTTTTAAGGAACACCCGTCGACCAGGGCTTGACCAAGGCCCAGACCGCCACGGCTCAAGGGTTCTAACCATCACCTTAAATCGCCTCGGCACGGAATGGATAACACCATGAGACTGGGGGCTGGGGCCTGTGCTGACGCCACTCACCAAACACAAGCCGAAGCCAGTGCCCCCTGAGGACACACAAATTTTTACAGCACAGTGCCCTTTTTGTTATGACTTCGTTGTGACCGCATTGTTCACTAGGTCTAACACCGACGATAAAACGTATTATTTTCGGTTAGGTACCGATAGCGGAGCATCAGCTGAAACTGATTTTCGAGAAACTTGTATGGGAATGTACAGCTGCAACGTGAAATCACAGCAGTCTGTGAAAACATTTTCATCACGTGTCATGACAGCTCCCTTGGTAAAAAGCAAACCAGTTAGAGGAGCGAAACTGTGATTGACAGGTCGAGTCTCTTTTTGTGAGTCCTCCCAATGGCTAGACTCCGTTTTAATATGCAGCTCTGGGCTCGTCGTTGTCGGCCTCATAGAGATGGCCAATGTCAAGACTGACGCCCTGGGGGAATGCGCGTCCTAAGCCGACTTCTAATGGAAGTGTGGCGGCATATGTCTGACCCTGGTCTGACAATGACCTTTTCTGGGCCGAAAATCGGACGACAGATTAGCGCCTACTCCAATCAGCTCCATCGCTCCAAAGCACGTGGCCCTCTGACATGGAATGTCACTGGAGTTGTGCGTAGTTCTGGTTCCAGCACATTTGCATATAGCAACACGTGGCAATCCTATTCCTACTTTCTTGGCTAAAATCAGCTATATTGTGCAGAAGAATTCTTCTGCACAATATAGCTGATTTTGAGAGAGAATGAACAGTGTGTATCGACTCTATATGCACCACAAGCTCTCGAGAACAGACGCATAAGCGGCACCTTTAGTGACATATGTGCCAATGGCTCACCAGTATGTGTACAAAGTACGCCTCACCAGCGGCATGGCCGAGTGGGCTAAGGCGTCCGCTCGTTGGTGGTAACCAAGGTCGTGCTGTAGACTGGGAGGTGGTGGGTTCGAATCCTACCGCCGGCTGTGATGTCTGAGGGTTTCCCTGGGTTTTCCGAAGACTTTCCAGACGAATGTCGGCACAGTTCCCCCTGAAGTCGGCCCAGGACGCATACTAATCCCCCTGTCCCCCACTCCTTCCTGCTGTCCTCTCTCCGTCTGTCCACATCTGTACGCCGCTCATAGCCACAGTTGCTTCGCGGTGCTAACACGCAATCAAAAAAAAAAACAAAGTACGCCTCAGGTTGGATCTCCAGTGGGTTCCAGCCCATTCTCGTGTATCATGGAATGCACAGGCGGACGGCGCCTCAGGAGCAGCTCTCTCATCGAGGAGACGAGCGAGTATTGCATTACCGTCGTTCTATTCTTCGACAACTAATGACATGTATGCCTGTAACAGTTCATCCAACGCTTGCTTTTCGGATGCCACGAAACATCCCCCGTCGATACGCTGCATTCATTCAAAAGTCGAATACGACTCAACGCATTGTGCTGTTCTACTGAGCCCACGAGATGTGCACGCCCCAGTGTCTAATGAGCAAAAAGAAAGAAAAAAAAAACATTTATTCTGCGCGTGCTCCTTTGTAGCAGTGTCCCTCAGGCATGCACCCCACCAATACCCCATTCCACCTTTTATCTCTTCCCTGAGCAACATTGTTATCACTACTTATGCTGTTACAGCACTTCTCCCCTTCTCTAAAAAATGACTAAACACACAACGCAGTATCACTACACAAGCACTTATGCATGTCCAGTAGTCCCAAATCTCACAAACCAAGTCTTTATGGTCTGAAGACCTGTTTGCCCTACCGCGATACACCCACGTATCGCTGCATACGTGAATTTTTGCTACGTGGTTCCACAGCTGGTGCTCGCCCCTCTTCTGTGACGCTTGAAGAGGTTGTATTATCAATGGTGATGATGATGGTGATGATGATGCTGCTGGTGCCGTGATTTTTCTCGGATGCTGCACACTGCTGCCCATAATCAGCCGCAGCGAAATGCAGCTGTGTGCGCACAGGCGAGAGAGGTGTGGTAGTCGCTGCCGTCCCGACTCACGTAAAGCTGCACCAGACACCTGGACGTCGAGCGATCACCCCTTCGTTCCGGAGCCCTTGATCCAGACTGTATCACATGGTTTCAAGTCTGCGAGAGGTATTGCGCGATGTCTCCTCTTGTAACGAAGCCTCTGATTTTCCATTTCTGCTGCCATCATCTTCGAAACACCCTCTTAATCCAACATCCTTCGACAAAACGTTCATGGTAGCATTATGGTGAGCTCACCATAGTAGCATCAGAAGATTGCTGCTGGGATGTACCCAGTGTTGCCAGGCATGTTCCTGGACGCAAACAATGCCAGATAAAGGTTTTCCTCTTTTACCAGTACTCACTTCTCCATTTGCACCATTTGCTCAGACTCTCCATTCGATTCGGAGTAAGACGGACTCCTTGTCACGTGTTGGAAACGGTAGGTTTTGGCAGTGCCTGTGAACACAATTGAAGGAAACTGGGGACCGTTGCCCGACATGACGGTGTCGTGTATTCTGTGTGTTTCAAAAATGCTGTTGATGGGCTCTGTGGTTCACGACAAAGTCCTTGGTGGGAGAAGAGCAATTTCTGGGCATTTCGTCTTGTAGTCAACCACTACAACGTCAACAACAACAACAACAATTCGGCGCACGCAAAAGTCCTGTTCTTGCTCGCTGCTTACGATCTTCGTCGAGCTTATGATTAAAGGATGCATGTCCTACGTGAACGATGTTGCTTCCTGGAGCTCCACGGTCTTGATATTACAACCAAAATCGATTTCCATGTCCATTCCCCAAGACGTCAGTCGTGATGTTTGCCCACGCCCACAACGGCGAGCCACCATTCACGTCAAAAGTCGCGGCCGTTTCCAGGCACAGCCTCCCCTATTTTTTCGGTTTGCCCTCGTATGTTGTTTAGTCTAGGAGGGTACGGGTAAAACGTGTTATTTCTTTGCCGCGCAATGCCAATATTACGAACATGCGTGGTGTGTGCACCGTTGCATCTTGCCTTTCTGGAATGTATTATGGAACAGTATTTCGTTATCTTTCGTTAAGTTTTGACTAGTATAACCAGATAATTGTTGTTTGACCTCAGTATATCTTGTACCTAAGCTTGATTAGTTCAGTTGTTCGTGTTCATGACGACACTATTTACTAGGTACTACTGGTACGCATATAGTTTCTTTCGATTTACGCCGCCCCAATGTGACCGAGTGAACGGCCAGGAGTCTGTACTAGGTCCCGCTACTCCTTGTCATGTTGTTGTTTTCAATACATTTCAAATTGAAATTAAAAGAAAACAGACGAAGGAGACAATCAGTCGGCTGCATGATTGGGTGATTATACCTTGTGTGTATAAGTATACGGATCCGAGCTGAGGGCTTACGTGGCAGACGGCTCACCTGTATGCGTTCTGAATGCGGAGGCAAACATTCTCGGAAGGATCGTACTCTTCAACTCCCATCCTGAAATGCACAGCATCAAGTGAAATGACCCTTGAGCAAATAAACACGTAAGGATTTATACCTGTTTACCCTAAATGTACAAGTGCGACACTTTCGAGTACCGACAAACCTGATATTCAACAGGAAAACCGTTATGTAGTTTACCGCAAAATCTCTCTCTGTGAACGCAATATAGACCAAAATGACAAGCGAATTAGCGCGTTTGTGTGCTGCATTATGCGGAGAATTACTCGATGCATGTGCACCTTCGGAAAAATCTCTATACTCCAATGCCACGAGCCACAATCCTAATCGCTGAAAGTTAAGTCGCCATGACTGTGCAGAGAAACGTACTGGTCCTCTGTTGAGTGGTGATATATACAAGGTCGAAATAATACGTTCGCGAGAACTTGGTTTCAGCACTCACATGTTTTGCAGCAGCCCCGTAAGGTCGACGTATGCAGCGTAACTAAAGGCTTGATCAGTGAGCACAATGTATTTGTCCCGAGTGCAAATTCTGGACTCGTCTGGGGAGTACGCTGCAACGATGCATGAACAACCAGTTAATACAATGTCGATCTCAGCGCGCGCGCACACACACACACGCATGGAGTGATGACGTGATAAGTCCATTCACCCCGTCCATTTGCTATTGTTTATTATTTTCAACAGTTTGCTATTGCCGCAGAGGAAAGTCTTGCTTTTCAGCGAACGTGATGGTAACACTCCGTTTATTGTCGATGTACCATCGCTACCATCGTCAGAACACTTAAGTGCATTATTCAGACGTGGATCAGCAGGCAAGAGTCCTACCCCACCACCTTCATAATTCATCGTGAGAATACGTAGCAGTCATTATTCTTATCCTTTACTGTAATTCATGGTGAACGATAGGCGCACCAAAAAGATGGAGTCAAGACCAAGGGGACAATCATAAGTTCAACCTATGAACACTCACTTACAGCAACCAACTCATGAAACAGAAGTCGCAAAGAACACGCACTTACGGGGAACAAGTAAGGCCTCTTTTACACATCCAGAATTTTTCCTTTCCCTGGCCTGCACTCCTGTCATGTTGTTATTATTTACTTTAATATTTTTTTACTTTACTTTGCTATATGAACTTTAAGACACGAAGTAAAAAATAAGCGATGTCAAGTTGCCGGTGGTGAGTGCGCGGGGCGCGCGAAAAAAAAACATTCACTTGTTCTGATCAGCTGGCGGCTCCGGACCTCTTTCTTTCACGCCCTCCATTGAGGACCGCACATCTGGTGACCCTGCCCTTTCGTATGGCCGGGTGCACGAAAAGACATTCGTCTCTGGGTGCGCGCCTGTACACTGTGTCAGCTGTCCTCAGTCGAGGTCGTGAAAGAAAGAGGTCCGGAGCCGCCAGCCGATCAGAGCAAGTGAATGTGTGCTTTTTTTTTTTTTTTTTTTGCTCTTGTGTTGTGCAAGCGACAGTTTAGATGCGCGGGGCGTACAGAGTGATGCTAAAAGGTAAGAGCAACTTATTTATTTACACATAGTAAACAGGACTTTCGTGCACGAGACTTCGTCAGGGTAATATACCTATATCATATATATATATATATATATATATATATATTTATTTATTTATTTATTTATTTCAAAAAACCCCAAGGGTCCGGAGGACATTACATGGGGGATGGGAACATTAAATTGGAACACATCATGGAACATTGAGAATGGAAACAGTAATAACAGAAATAAACAGAAAACAGAAATAAGGAAACAAAATAACAACAACACCTTGGAATAACAGGATAAGAACAATGCAAGTAAGTATACAAAGCGATAAACTCAGCAATACAACAGAACAAACACTAGTATTGAAGATGAAGAAAGTGAGAGAGGGAGCTACAGAAAACTGTATGGTCGTCAGTGGTAGCGATTGATGCTGGGAGGTAGTTCCACTCAATGGTAGTTGTGCAAAAAAACGATTTGGAGAACGCGTTAGTAATACAGAGGAACCGAGTAACCTTGTTAGTGTGATCAAAGCGAGGAAAAATGACACTCAAGCGTGTGATGGGTGATTGTCGAGCAGGCAAGGTGAAAAAAAAATCTATGGTAGAGGGTTAACTTGGCGAAGCGACGACGATGTTCGAGCGGCTCGAGGTTGAGACTTAGTTTTAACGCGGAAACAGAGGTAGTGAAAGAGTAATCGTTGACAATGAAGCGAGCAGCTCGATTTTGAATGGCTTCGATGGCATCACAGAGATAGTTTTGGGGAGGGTCCCATATTGCGGATGCGTATATTCAAGCTTGCTTCGTACCAGAGTGGTGAAAGTTAGAAGCTTGAGATGGACAGGTGCCGATCTTAGGGTGCGTCTGACAAAGCCCAAGGAGCGAGAAGCATTGGCCACGATGTGATTAATGTGTTCGTTCCAAGTTAAGTTGGAAGAGAGATGAACGCCAAGATATTTGTAGGAATCTGCTGTGGTTAATACTAAATCGCTAATTGTGTAGCACAAGGGAGGGAGATAAGAGACACGTCGGCGAGAAAATGTCACGATGCAGCACTTAGATATATTCAGGGGCATTTGCCACTCATCACACCAGCACTGAATAAGGGCAAGGTCGGTTTGTAAGGATTGTTGGTCAGTAGGAGAGTTGATCTGCCTGTATACAACGCAATGATCGGCGAATAGTCTGATAGTGGAAGATATGCCTGAAGGAAGGTCATTAATATATATGAGGAATAGGAGGGGACCAAGAACGGAACCCTGAGGGACTCCCGAAAGGACAGGGACAGATGGAGATATGCGGTTATTACATGAGACTGCGAACGAGCGCTTATAAAGAAATTGAGTTAGCCAACCGTTAGCCAGCCGTTAGAAAAAGGAGGAGCCTCCCTCCGAAACGTCGACACTTCCCCATTTTCCTATATAATCTTTTAATTATGTAAAATAAACATTTGTTTGTATTCTATTAACACCTCAAATCCGTCGCTGTGTCCCCTTTCCTTTCGCTCATATTCCACGTCGCGGCTGTTTGATTTTTCATCTTCTGCAGTTTACCTTTCCACGATGGCCGCCGAAAGACACACGCGGACTACGAGGAAGTATCCTTCTTTAGCTCCAGTGATTGCTATTCTTGGGGACTCACAAACCAAGTATCTTTTTCAGCACTTCAACCCCAGATGCCGACGGATGCCCAACATGTTCGTCTCTCGAAGTGGAGGGCGGATTGTGGACTTTCTCGAGGAGGTGGACGACCTGCCGCCAAGCGTACGCATCGTGGTCTTGCACTGCGGGACCAACGATATGCCGTACACGGACCCGCAGCAGGCCTTCTCGGACTATCAACGACTCCTGGAAAGAATCAGGGCCAGAGGCGGAATAGAAACCGCTGTGTGCACACTGATACTCCCAAGATCACATAACAGACGTTTGCCCAATTGTTAACAGGAGGAGGGAGTACCAGTGTAACCCGCGACCCACAGTCTTCAACCGCCTACTGGTGAAGCTCTGCCGGAACTCGCCCGACCTGTGCTACCTGGACCACCTATTCCACAAGCGACGACCAGCCCGGGTGCTTGCAGCTGACGGCCTTCACCCGAACTTCTACGGGGTATGGATGATGAGCCGCAATTTGCAGGATCTGGTGCCCCGGCTACTACGACGACTGCCACCGCGCCGACCTGACACACCTCCTATCCCGGATCGTACGTGACCCACCATAGAGGAAGCCGGCATTATAGGACAACGACGACAAGAACGGACGGCAAGGGCATCTCGACGAGAATGACTAACCGCCGGTGAGAGTACCCATTCCCATTCGAGTCGCCGGCCTTCACCTAGCACACAAGGTTTCTTGAAACTTCGAAAATTAGCCGACAAATCCGCTCGATATTACTCCCATCATACCGCGTTAAAATCGTACAAAGAACAGAACAAAATCCCCAGAGGACTTGCTATAAAAGTCAGGCCAACGTTCCACCTTAAATCAGCACATCAAGATAAGTGGGAGGGAATCTTAAACAACGCTTCCAGCGCTTTACTGGACGTTTTAATTGATCATTGTGAGGACTCCCTACGTCAGGTCTCTGGAGAGGTTGAAGACATCCGTAATAGAACCTCCCTAACCGAAGCCCACCAGTCGGATTTGGATAAGTTCGCAAAAGATAGGGCAGAAACACTCCTCAGGATCAAATGTAGAAAGCTACTCAGGGACAACGTTAACCCCGACATTGTGCCAAGTTGCGGAACGACAGAACAGATCTCGGAACCTGCAAACGGTATTCAATCAACTAATGACGCGCCTACCCCTCATGTTGTCTCTAATCTAGAACGCGCTTCCACTATACCTTCGACTGAAGCCGAACCCGCGCAGTCCTCCAGTGTCTTGAACTTGTCCTCTCACTCCCTTACTGATTCGGATATTTCACTACTTAGTCGGGGCCTCTCGTTTTGTCCCAATTACGGAAAGCCAAATGAATACCAGCTCCATTTAGACTTGGACAACTTCGCACGACGTATGCGCCTCAAAGAATATTTTCACGACAAACCTCAAGGAGACATCCAACCATTTAAACAACCCTCGAACTTTATTCCGGAAGCCAACCGCGATAAAGCTCTAGATATGTACATACGAGCAGTTCAAAACGACATTATCAGTGCGCACAACGACCCACCTAGCCGTATGACAAAGGCGAATTTAACACCGGCTGAACAACGCAGCCTTTCTAACCTCCAGAACCGAAGCGACTTAGTAATTAAGCGTGCGGATAAAGGCGGTGCAATTGTAGTAATGGACAAGAAAGACTATAAAGAGGAAGGCCTACGCCAGCTAGCTTGCACAGCATTTTACAAAGCCCTCGAGGCTGATCCTACTCCGCAAATTACCGCCGATATTGTTAAGCACCTAAAAGGTCTTAAAGCTAAGAAAATCATTGACGGCACCGTATACGACTACTTGCTTCCTGAGGATACCAGACCAAGCAGGTTCTACATGCTTCCAAAAATTCACAAACCCGGAAACCCAGGCCGCCCAATAGTGTCATGCAATGGGACTGCTACCGAGAAACTATCTAGCTTTGTTGACTACCTACTGAAGGATATACCTCAGCAGCTCCCTTCTTACATTAAGGACACAAACCATTTTCTCGAATTACTAATGGAGTGTGAAACCTTCCCCTTCCAGCATATTAGTTACGCTAAACGTGTCCTCCCTTTACACAAACATCCCGCACGACGACGGCATCCTCGCAGCAGAGGAGGCATTCCAAAAATACTCAGATCATGCATTTGACCCCATTGTTCTTTCCACTTTTCTCAATCTAATTCTCAAAAACAATAACTTTGAATTCGATGGCAAGCACTACCTAAAAGTTAACGGAACGGCCATGGGCACTAAGATGGCGCCGAGTTATGCCAACATTTTTATGGGGTCCCTAGAAGGTTTTTTCTCCAAACGTGAGAAAAAGCCAACCTTCTACAAGCGCTTCCTTGATGACATTTTCATGATATGGCCGCATTCAGAGGATGACCTAAATTAATTTATTAACGACATCAACCAAGTTCACCCTTCCATCAAATTTACCCATTCATATTCCACTGCAACAGTTAACTTTGGAATGTAAACTTCCTCGACGTTCAAGATACATTAACCGACGGGGTCATCTCCATTGACCTCTACCGCAAACCTACTGACTCCCAACAGTATCTTTCTTTTAACAGCTGCCACACTAAACTCGCTATACCTTACAGCCATGCGCTACGGTATAGACGTATCTGTTCCAACAACGAAAGCCTAGACAGAAATCTTGATCAACTGAAACGCGCGTTTGTCAACCGCAAATTTCCTACAAGCCGAGTTAAGAATGCCCTAGACAAAGTCCGCAATATCGATCGCCGAACCTTATTCGAAAAACGCACTAGACCATCGGACAACGACGGCGTCAACCTCGTTGTAACTTTCGGCGGGAATGCTCCAAATATTAACGGTATACTCCGCCGCCACCACAGTATCCTTCTCCAGTCGGAGCGGATGGGGCAGATATTTCCCGAACCGGCACGCGTTACGCACAGACGCGCTCGGAACCTACAGGATTGCCTGGTAAGGTCAAAAGTTAACAAACCGGATGCTTCTCTGACCGGCTGTCGCCCTTGTGGCGGCAGCACATGTCAAATCCGCAAGCTAATGCAAAGTACCCAGATTGTCAAAAGTACAAATTCGAATTTTTCCACGGAGATTTCGACTGTAATTCCCCTAACATCATCTACGTCATTCAGTGTAAAGCATGTGAATGTCAGTATGTGGGACAAAGTAGAACATCCTTCAGAATCAGGTTTAATAACCACAGATCAGACGTTAGCAAGAAGCCGAAGCTTCCTGTTTCCCGCCATTTCAAACAGCCCGGACACTCAATAAATGACGTCTCACTTTTTATTCTTGAATCAAATTTCAATTCTGACAGATGCAGAGAACAACGCGAGTGATATTTGATTTATAAGTTTAAATCCGCAATCAATGAAGATCCCGGTGTACTGTCAACAGTTAGAAACTTAAACAATTAGCTATCCTCCGTGTCGCCCTGTTCTTCTTCTCTTTCAGATATGGCTGGAGGACATCCCCGCACTACGGACAATGCTACGGAAATACCCGAGAGATGACTTCGCCTTACATGGGCTATTGATGAAGCAACAGGGTCACAAGAACAACGCCCAAACGACGACTTCCTGAGGAGGCCACCTAAGGCTCCCAGATACGATGACCTAAACCATGGACGACACCTTTGGAAGAAAGACGATGACCCCCAGCTCTGACTTCAGAAGATCCCGGAACGTCAGGGCAGTGACACCACACCGGACAGCGACAAACGAACCTTCCAGAACGTGACTCATCGACGAACGCCAGGTGGCGCGAATACACAAGATTACGTCAGCAAGCTGAACCCATAAAGGCCTTGGACAGTCTTGTTGCCTCTTCTGTCCCGAAGAAGGAGGAGCTTCCCTCCGAAACGTCGACACTTCCCCATTTTCCTATATAATCTTTTAATTATGTAAAATAAACATTTGTTTGTATTCTATGAACACCTCAAATCCGTCGCTGTGTCCCCTTTTCCCCTGTGTCCCCTTTCGCTCATATATATATATATATATATATATATATATATATGTGTGTGTGTGTGTGTGTGTGTGTGTGTGTGTAATCAGGCAAATAAATCCATTAGAGAAATAAGTAAATGACACTAGGCGTATTTGAAATAAAAAATTACAGGTTAAGATGGCTTCTATGCCTGCACGCAGAGAAACAGATACCCAGACCCTCCCAGGTTATACCGCTCGCTGAGCAACCCCTGGTTTATTAATTCCGAACGATGCGCAGCTTCCCAGAGCTGACGAGCCGCAAACACGGCGAAACACGTGTCCTTTGGTGCTGTCGCATCGTTCCATGAGTATCTGTTTCTCTGCGTGCAGCCATAGAAGCCATCTTAATCTGTAATATTGAAAGTCAAATACGTCTAGTGTCATTTACTTGTTTCTTTAATGGCTTTTCCCCCCTGCATTATAATGCACTGGCTTGCACTGTGGCATTGAGGAGTGCTCAGTCACCCTCCCAGGTGTAGATCGCTCGCTGAGCGACCCCTGGTTTACCAATTCCAAACGATCCGCAGCTTCCCAGAGCTGACGAGCCGCAAACACGGCGAATCACGTGTCCTCTGGTGCTGTCGCATCGTACCATGAGTATAGATATATACACATTCATATTATATTATATATATATATATCAATATATATATATATATTGAAAAAATAGCCGGAGCTCTTTGGCTGCACGTATAGCATATGTTTGTAACTCAAACGTCGCCATGCCAGTACTGGACAGCTGTTTCGGCCTTGTTGGGCCTCATCAACAGTACGCAGGCAGGCAACGTTTGAGTGGATGGCGTCAGAAGGTCACGTAAGGTCACGTATATATATATATAATATTTTTGTAACCAAAAGAAGTGCAGTCTCGTGCACGAAAGTCTTGTTTACCCGATGTGTGAATAAATAAGTAGCTCCAACCGTTTAATCTCACACTATGATATATGAACTTTAATATGTGGTGTACAGGAGATCCACATGCATAAAAAGGAAACCTTGCATCAAATGAATTTGGATACGCTGAGGGTCACTGTCGTTTTTGACATTGAGTAATACATCAGGATAGCATGCAGTGTATGTGCCCTTCTTACCGTTCTGATAATCGTAGCTGGATAGGGAACTGTACCTGGAAGTACAAAGTATGCCAAATGATTTTAATGGTGATGCAATGGGCAAACTCGATTGTATGAACAGAGTCAACTTGTGCCGCTAAAAGACGCTGCTCGAAACAGCAAACAAACATAACAAACGCATTACTTCAAAGCACTTGCAGTATCCCATTGGGAAATCAATGTGGGAAAGTGAGTATGAAACCTCATTCGAAGAAGAGAGGAAGAGAGCAAAAGATATTAAACCGTGAATGATGATGCCGCAGAAGAAAAAAAAAAGTGATACGCAGTCCATCATTTTACACCTTTATTTGCTCAAAAGAGGTGTACTCTTATAAAAACACCCTTTTCTATTCCGCAAACGGTGCAAAAACAGCATCACTAAACGTGCAATATCGACAAACACCAGGTTTCATCCAATGTCGATCGTTAAAGGTGTAAAGTGAGGTGTTGAAAAAGGTGCTTACCATCGAATACACCTTTTTTACACCCCACTTGAATTTGAAGTATGGTGTAAAAAATGGTGTTTTATTTCGTGAGAGAAAAATTATGCTGGTTTCACAGCTCCGCTCAGCAAGTAATCACATTATAGACGATGGCCCGAGTTAAAAACACAGTATCTGACAGGGAGGGATATTAGAAATTTAGCTTATATGTCTCGGCCAGTGGTCTCGGTATGCTGCCGCGCGGAAGCTTCTATTACACTATTTGCGAGGGAATATTTGCAAGCAAATAATTCCATCATGAAAGGTGTTTTCAATTGAATACTCCCCTTTTAAATGTGTTTTTGTTTTTAAACACCCGTTATAACAGTGTTTTATTAGGAATACACTTAACTAAAGGGTGTATTAGGAAACACCCATCATTTGAGTGTAACGGCAACACCAAAAAGGTGTGCGCCATGGGACAAGCCATTTACATCAAAAAAGTGTAAAAAAGTTTACTGTGATATACTGAGCGGAAGGGAAAATTAAGAAACGCAGCAGATCACGCGCGGCAAACAGGGTCTTCGAGGACGGGAACAGTCATTGCGACTTTGCTAAAGCAGTGTACGGGCGACTGCATAGCTTCTCTAAGGAAACGCCCTTGTTATCTTGTCTATGTCAATACGATAGCTCTCGAAATGAATCGCAAGTTTGACAGATATTAAAATTATCTCCTACGATAGACTTATCCTGGGTAACCTTTCGTTTAATCTCTGTGAATCCTCCGTTTAGTTCTTACAGGGAATCTATTATTTCAGAGAAGCCAGAAATAAACTGCTGTTATGATGTGACTCTAAACAGCATACGCATTATCGGCGAAGTTCTTGCAACTTGTACGAGTACATCGGCTTCGGGGTGTACAGAACAGGGGTTATCCTTTAAAATCCGATAGTTGCCATTCTCCTGCTTTCGAGACACAATCATGTCATACTTGGGCTTGCGCGCCGTCCTTAAATGATACTCAATTTAGAACGCCAGGAAATAAGAGATATGTGAAAGGTTATTAAATGAAAGAGGAAAGGTCAGCTAGACAAAGAAGGGGGGAAACAGCTAGATTGCATTGGGATATAGTCATTGTACTCTGTCTCACCAAATCTTCCCGGTTAGGGGACCGCATATGGGCGACGCCGTGTGGCGAGCGTTAGTGACGAAGCGGCGTACCCAAGCGGTAATCCGGAGAACCGTGCTTAGATTGCTGTAGCGGTGCAAATCGAAAATAGCCGGCAACCTGAACGAGGGAGCGGGGCAGACAGTGGTCTGCGTGACGCGTTCTTCATCTTGGGGGACTGGGGTGAAGCTTGAAGAGGGCAGAGAAGGCCAGGAGTCGGCCTGCATTGTGAGCCAGTGTGGGCCGTGCCACCATAGGGGTTCGGCGGCGAGTCGCTGAGCAGACACACCGCGAGTGACAAGATCAGCGGGGTTCTCTTGTCCGGGGCAATGACGCCACGTGTGACCGGCAGAGATGCGTTTGATTTCGGTGATGTGGTGCTGAACAAAGGCACGTCTGGACGGTAGGTCGGCTGTGATCCAGTGTAATGCTATTGTAGAATCGGTCCAAAAATAAGTGGGCAGAGATGTGAGCAACGGAAGTTGCCGGATGTGAGCAGCGAGCCTTGCGGCGGAGAGGCATCCGATGAGTTCAACGCATGGAAGGGAGATGGATCTTATGCGGAGCCATCCGGCCCTTGCTGATGAGAAGACTGCAGTTCCAATGGCCTTGGGAGGCGATCGTTCGAAGGTATAGCGCCGCGCCGTAGGCGCGCGGATTGGCGTCAGCGAAAATGTGAAGATCGCCGGACGAATTCTCGAGGTCACATACCGTTGTCAGGAGGCGAGGCAAGTGTATGGTGTTGAGGGTTGGTAACTGCGAACACCATTCGGTCCAACCGGAACTTTGCTGGGGAGCAAGCCGGGCATCCCAACCGTAACCGAGACTCCACAACGACTGAAACAACAGGCGCGCGGATATAGTGAAGGGGGTCAAGTACCCCAGGGGGTCGAAGATGCGTGCTAGTGCGTGGAGGATGGTCCTCTTGGTGACAGGGTGATCTGCGATGTACACGACGACCGAATCGACGTCGAAGAGTGTTTTGGCTGGTTGATAAAGCACTGGGGGTTTTTCCAGTGTTTTTAATTGAAAGGTGCATGAACACTCGTTTAAAAGAACATTCAACTAATACCTCTAATAGATACGGTGCATTGGGGGACCACTTATTGACATGTGGGTGTGACAATGAAAAAATGGCTAGGAAGCAAGCGAGCTGGTGAAGATGATGCATAATGTAAAAACCCCGAGACTAGAGAACACGAAGGGACAGACACAAACCTGACTTTGTGTTTGACTTGACTTCGTGTTTGACGTGTGTGACTTGTGTGAAAAGACATCGTGTTTTTGTCTGTCCCTTCGTGTTCCCTAGTCTTGGGGTTTTTACATTATGTGTGGGATGTCAGGCGGAATTCCAAAAGCAAAAATTTTGTTCAGGTGTAAAAAAACGAAGTAGCCTTCTCTTTCGAGAGGCGCATGAGAAAAAAAAAAGGCAGGCAGTAACTGCGTCAGTAACCACTGTATTTATCTTTGTGATGTAAACAGGAAGTCCAACATGAGAGGGAATACGGGGGAGAGGAGGTCTCATGTATTTAAGGCATGTTTCACAAAATAAAAGTTCTTTGGTTGGCAGTTCAGTGTGGTGTCCTCATCTTTTCTGTGTTCCGTTCTCATCTTTTCCTGCGCAGGGGGTTTTATCGCTTTTAACTATATTAGACGTAAGATGTGAAACAGTGATTACGTTCACAAAACATATGTACAAATGAAATTTACTTTGTTGTAGATCACTGATTACAGATTTCTTAACAAAATTTGTTTGCTTCGCTTTCACATGAGTTGAGGCATTCATACAATTAAGAAATCTGTGCAGCTATAAAAGATAAGTAAATGGTTTGTATTACACGTTACTAATATCTGCGAAATTCATATTCACCCACCCATGTGTTGCTTTTTCCACACAAACAATTCCTACTTGATAGAAGTGAAATGTGGAACACCGTCATTGCGTACACAAAATGTGTGCACACACAGTGGCATTACTGTGCTGGACGTAACTACTTATTGCCTTGAAGTAAAATTTGTTTATGTATGGACATGTACAACATATCTGGCATGAGCTCTGTCATGTACCATGATCGTTTCCTGTGTCTGACTGGCACGTCGTTCCGAGGAATTGTGCCTTCACTAAAATATCTCACTTGTGCACTTCCAAAGCGTTGTCTCTATACGAAAATCTAAAATGCACAGATGACAAGTGGTTGCAAAGCAACATATGCGCTTTGCCTGTATGTATGCTCATCACAGTGAAGAAGATTTTCTCCAATAAGAAGGGATAAGCTATATTGAGACTGCTTTCCAGAAGCAGAAGTATGGTGTTCCCACTGTGGTCAACCATCATACCAATATACGCTTAGTGTAGGCTACTCGTTTTGGTGCAGGAAGAGGGTGAGAGTTCGTCACTGCTCCATCTTAGAACTGAGCTGCTTCAGTAATCACGATAGGATCGGGATCTCCTCTGGTCCATGGAGGCTTCACATCAGGATTCTGCCATCGAGGTGTGGTCACATTTCGTTATCTTTTCTGATCTGATCACATTTCGTCTGCATTCATCAACCTTAGCAGTATTGTAATGCGGTGTGTTGAACGTTCCATCCTCCCCCTCCTTTACAAACATATAAAAAAAATTTCAGACAGACTTTGGCTCAACATGTAGTTCCAGATGTGCCTGCATATGATAGATATGTAGCCCGCGAAAACACGCAACCACGAAACCGAAACTATCATTGTAGCTTGTGCATGCGTTACAAGCGAGCGTTACAACAATCGCCAAGAATGTCCAAGGCAACATGGGTTAGTTATTACTAACTTTTACATGTTTGCTGCATCATTTTTCAAGAAATGCGTTTGTTTAAGCAAATATGACAAAGAAACAACAACGGCGTTTTTTTTGTTTTTTTTTTTGCCGCCGTAACTCGCGAACTTCGGGTTTCCGGGTCTGGCAACTGCGTTCCACAAGATGGCAGCCTCCGCTATTTGACGCTGATTTTACGGCAGCTTGATCCACCTGGCGTCAGCAACGCAGTGGACTTTGTATTCACAGTGCACACATGTATCAGATCTTTGAATCGGTGCTTTGTGTCAAATAAATATTTATTTTAGCCGAAACAAGCTTCAAGGGACTCTGACCAGAAACTGTGGGAGCTCTTTCGTACTTGCAGTCGATAAAGCACCCAACAAGGACTCTCCATGCGAAAATTCATGCATTAAACCCCGCGGTTTCTCTAAACTCGAATTTTAAACATTCGACTTCATCCGAGTGCAGCACGCCTAGACTTGGACTGCCTTTTTCAAGAAAGTTTGAAATGTAAGTATGTGTATATTGGTTTCACATATCCACCACATATTGAGCGTGTGTATGATTGTACTTTATATGGTACAGCATATCAGCGTACATTATCACTCAACACGTAGTGTGGCAAACTCGACATCAGTCACACAAAGCCAACAATTGCCTTTTCTTCAATTGCTTATTTTTATCATATCATGTTTTTGTCTATATTTCAATTTACCAACCAACAAAGTATATTATTTTAGTATAATCGTCTGATATTTAACAAGTCACAGTTTTACCATGGTTTTGGCGCACTATAGCCCGAGTTGCTTATGTGCCATTAAATTGAATCATCATCATCTTCAACTGCCATTATTCAACTGAAGTGCCAGGTGAATATAATGATATGGCGAGATATATTTTTTGCTGTCATCCTGGAATTGCTCATTTCAGAAGAATAGTCACCGTGAAGTTTGTTTTCGTTTTCGGAAACATTAAGAGGACTAAAACCAAACACTTTTCTTTCAGAGCATCCCTTATGCACCTGCATTTCAATTCCAATCTGTATTACAAGAATGACAGCACTCTAAATCTTTTCACACCTTTAAAGGTGTAATAGCGTGCATGGCGCACGCCTTTTTAGGTGTAATTTTGGTAACATCATAATGGAGCACGGTTTCGCACAAATTTTCTTCACTCGAGTGTTGTCTGTCCTCCAAAAAGTTAGTCTTGCAACATCTCAACATTGTTCAACGGTATTGTAGACACTTGCGCGTGCTCGATTATCGATAGCGATGCATATATGCATTAGCTCGTACCTACGATATCCAAGACATAATGAAAGCAAGATTTGCACTGACACTTGATCTTTAGTAATGCTTTCCGAATTTTGTAAAATATCTTACTGGAGATGCAATGTGACGCAACCAGATTGAATGTGCATAGCGCACACCTTTAAAGGTGTGAAAAAGTTTACAGTGAGACCACTCAACAGAGATGAACATCTGAAAGTGAAAGAGCTGGAACGAAGATATGTTAATCTGTGTGAAAGGTGCTTAGTATGTGTGTGAGTCGAGGACATAGGTCTCAAGCTGATTCCTGTCTTCAGAAGAGGTGACAACTATGCTCCTTCTATCCACCAGCTCCACTTTTTAGGGTTCCCTGTAAACTAATGGAGCACATCATGTGCTACCACGTTGTCAACCAAGTTGAGTCTGTCGATTTCTTTTTTTTACATTCCAGCATGGCTTTAGAAAAGGGTATTCAGGCAAAACTAACGTAGTGGAATTCGTTCACAGCATTTTGAACTGTCTTGATTTCTGGGTCCACGTAGATGTAGTATTTTTTTATTTTGTAAGGGCTTTTGACACTGTGCTGTGTGCTCGCGTGTTGGCTAAAGTAGCCTAATTAAAATTTGATCCTGCTAACTGGATATGCAGTTTCTCAACTAACCGTAACCGTTGCGACACCTCGCGAGGAGAACCTATCATATCGCCACCATGCAGCATTTGTTATGTTACAATCGCTTCACATTTTAATCTAGTCAAAAGCAAGGCCTTTTGGTGATCGGTCTTGTATGATTACATGCCGCTCCGTTATGTAAGCCCACACTGGGTTTTTCAACCTATGAGAGATAAATAAATATATTTCCAAGTACATTGGTTTACAAGGCTCGTTATTCCATTTCGCCACACTACCCCAAGCAATTGTTAGAGTAGTGGCCCAGGGTATGAAGCTCGCCACTAATCATCAAACAAAGTTCATAATGTAAAATTCTGTACTGAGAACACCGGCTTAACACAACAATTAAGAATAGAGTAAACGTTTCATTGCCTATCCAGTTGGCATCATCCCTACAACAGGGAACAATCAAAAACAACATCAAAGGAATCAAATTGGTGGTGCGCATTCCTTTCATCCAACGTATTTCATACGCTATTTGGAGGGCACTGTGCCCATCAGGCATTTTGACTGTGCATATCAAGTTGAGTGCATAGAATGTGATGCAACCTACATTGGCGAGATAGACAAAAGACGCGGGACAAGACTAAAAGAGCACACAAGGGATGTTGCCAGGGCTACTAGCGCTTAGCTTAACTAACCAAGACCGAATTAATCTACCATTGCTGTCCTAAGGGACATATATTTTGATGGTGCAGTAACCTTTGCACATGACTAGCGATGGGGCCCTAGAAAGTTCTTAGAATCCTGCTTTATCAGGCGTGATGCTTCAGCCTGTAATACAAACCGTGGCCCCCTATCGGATGTGTATGATGCCCTCTTAGATAGGCTGATGTGCTCGTCTTTGGCCTTTGTTGTACTGATGATGCCACCTGGATAGGCGGCAAAACGTTTACGCTCTGTTTTTAATCGTTGTGTTGAGCGGTGTTTGCAGTAAAGGACGCTACATTATGAGGTCGTCACCCGGCTTTTGGAATATATTTTCAAATAAAGTTGTTCTTTTACAAAGCTCAATAAATTGCAGAAATCATTCTCATTGCCTATCATTTTTGGGGTGCCATTCTTGCAGTCACATGAAGCACTGACGGGCCAATGTAAAAAGTAAAGGCAGTATGATTTATGTTCTTGCCGACATGGCACAACGTATGTACGAGGTAGCTCCATTTCAGAAGCCTGAGAACACTCAACGCAATTAGTGTGCTAGCATCAGATATGGTGTACAGCATTACATATTTGCTTTTGCTAGGGCAACTAAGAAGGGTGGATAGAAAGGCAGTTACAACCTGTTTCCACAAAAGACACTCAAGATTCATTAGCAATTTCCTCCAAGTGAGCCAAGGCTTTTTCTAGATTACTAGAACATGGGTACCTGGTTATAAATAACAAGAATCCATCTACCAGAGGTCAGTGTTTCACACACCCTGCTCTCCATCAACACTATTAAAAGGTGTGACCCCCAAACCTGCACAAAATTCCTGGAGAGTCTTTACTGGACGCTGTTGCTGTCCCTCTCACCAGGTGCTCTCTATGAACCTGATTCACAGTTCTGGATGCACTGCCTCAGCTAACTTCAGCATGCTTTCCCAACACGAATGGTAACTGCTATGAGGAGTCAAGTTGTACTTACTGAAAGCAACATGAAATGCTGTACCTTGACAGGTAATGTTGATATCCTTCTTAAGACCGTAGAGAGATGTTCCTTGCTCCCTTTATCCCAAATTGTACTATCAGACGCAAGCCCACTTGCCACCAAGCCAATGAGTTGTTCCTCACAGTCAGTGCAATCAAGGGAATCTATCACTGAGGCTCAGAAAAGCTGTTCCAGCCTCAGAACATCAGTTTCTCTCTTGTTCAGAAAAGCTGTTTTTCATCGGGATCTGATCCAGGACTGAGCCGTGAGTAGCCCCGTGAAAGCACCAGGGTTTCTTCGAATTTTAGATGTGCCAGCTTTTGTTTTCCTCCCCCTCCTTCTTTTTATGTAGTAGCTGATTACTTTAGCCTTGTACTGCTTTGGGGATTGGAGATGATGTAAGAGGTGGAACTAGGCTTTAGGCAAAATGAGGCAAAGTGTGACTATGTACAAATCTTCTGAGAATGATAACGAAAGGAAAGTTAGGTAGCAAGTGAGCTGGTGGTGACGATCCATGACTTGAAAACCCAAGACGAGGTAGGGACGATAACAGACAAACACAAACACGGTCTCTGAGACCGTTCGTCTCACAGAAACCGAAACGAATTTATCGTCCGGTATTGAGTTCGGGTAATGGCTATACCTGTTGTGCGATGACATATGAGTGACTTTTCATTTTTGTTTCAGTGTGTTTTTGTTTTTATGACGCCATTCCCTGTAAGGCTCTAAATACTACACGAGAGCATGGAAAGAAAGCGCAATATTGGATCTCGAGGGTGCACAACGTCGCTTACCTCGTCCCAGTCCTCGTAACTCCATGACATCAACACATGACTGTACTCCACCATAGCCACAGGATAACAGGCTACGATTTTTAGTTACTTACTTTGTACTTTTCTTTTCTTTTCATTTCACCGTGGCCATCCCAGTATCATTACCACTGAGAGCGACCACTGAATGCGACATTGGATGAAGGTTACGCCCATCTTGAGTTTCTGGACTCCGAGTGACTGAAGACATGTTCCTACTTTTTTTTTATCTTGCAGGATGTGCGCATCCCAACGACGTAAAATTACTTGCGCAGTCTGTACGCGTGACACTGAAGCAGCACTTGGGCAAAACAGGGTGCTGATATAGAGCCGGACGGGATGTCTCCCCCACGCAGCTCTGTAACAACTGTTCGATTACCGGAAACAGTAATGGAAACGTAACAGAAAAGAAATTGAAAGGCCGGTACCAGAAAGGGGATAACGGAAACGAAAATATAACAGTAACGAAAATGGAAACAGTAACCAAAATACGCCCGTTATCCTTCCCTGCTCTTCAGTCCCGTCAGGAGGTTTCTTTTGCCCGCATGTGAGCCAGATTACCTGAAGGCAAGGATAGGAGGGCAGTGTATGCGTGGCTTGTGTGGGCTGTTCTATCAAACAAGACACATGGTGGGCTCAGAGGCAACGACAACGCTAACGAAAGGTCACAGACAAAAACGAGAAGTCTCAACACAGCGAGGGGCGGATGTGTAACAGTAGCCGTCTGGTCACCGTTTTTATTCCCTGTGTCTTGATGTACTTGTGTGCACTTGTGGGTTGATTGCCTTCGATTACAGGGAATGCGACGCTCCATTGGAGCCATGCTCCCTCGACCCCAAGGTGCCCCAGCTCAAAATCAAAGTGGCCCAGCGCAGTGGCGATGTATCCGTCGGCAAACTTTTTTTTTTCCCTCGCGCTTATCAAAAATTACCCTCGATATTTTTTTATATGTTGTACGGTAAAGTCCATCGCATACAATGACGCAAACTATATTGTTCCAAACCGACATCCACATTCCGAATTTTGCCTCCGAAGATTGAAGATTTAACTAAGAATGGCTAGTTTACCAATTTTTAATACATTACCAACTACACCCTCAGTTCTGCGATTTTTGTACCTGAGCAGTATCACGAGAGCTACCAGCGAAAAAAATATTCACGAAAATTCAGCTGACCCATCAGGCGCACGCAATGACGGGGGAAGGCAAAAAGGGGAATTTCGCTGCGATTATAAAATAGACCACCTTCTACAATTTAAAACAAACCCCAAGCCTCTAGGAGATCCCGGAGCGTCTCAACAAAGCTTCGGGCGATTGGTGGTTTTTAGAAGGAACTCACTCTTTAACGGCGCATGGAACATACCGGCGGCTACCATTAGAACATAAATATTTCGTCATGTGTTATTATAGATACGCAGGATGTGCCACAATTTGTTTCGGCTCGAATGGTGGTAGGTCGAGCGCACTCATTGGATCCTTTCGCGTGGAATGACCGAGGTGCTATGGGCACTTTTTGATTACGTAGGTCCGAAACACTCTTGAAACGGGCGATGAGGTTGAAATATTCCATGGCAAGCTTACCCCGTGAGAAAAACCACTATATCCGCGGCGTCCACTTCGGGATTCAGGGCAAAAAATTCCTCGAATGTTACATTTCGCAAATCAGCAAGTATCCGTCCGTCTCTCGAGATTTTTGGGAGGTATAATTCTTCTTCCTGAACGGTAAACTGAAATGGGAGATTGTTATTAGTGCCTGGTATTAGAACGTTGGCCTGATACAACAACAACACTTACGATACGTGTTCCTATGACCTTGATTTTGACATCACAGCCGTAGAATTGTTCTCTGAAGTAATACACCATCTGTAACGATGAGACGCATTACAAGATCACAAAAGGACAGTAGTCATAATTTTAAGTCATAATTTAATTTCAGTAACCACATTTCCTGCAAGGGTAGGTGAGCATGCAGGATTAGTCAAGCAATCATTATTACACGTTTGGATGGCACATTAAAACTAGAAGACTGGCTTCTCCGGCCCTAATCATTGCACACTGATAGCCATTTGTCTAAAGATTCATGACAATTTTTTGTCTGCGTTATTGCACGGTAGAAGATAACTAAAAGTAAAACAGTATTTAACCTAATGTAATCTTTATGGAACGTCACGCTCGAACATTTCCGTCGTTGTTTTGAAGAATCAGGAAGGGGTCCTTTGTCGGTCCGTGTTTCTTCGCGTTTGCAACCATGTTTCTTACAAACACGATCTACACCTTCTCGCCATTTTTTGTTGTATGTGTGCCTATGTGCTTCGTGAACGAAACCCACTACAAAAACTACAAAAATGTGGAACGCCGTAATCCTGTTCTTTTCGATGCTGTGCCACCTGTGTGCAGCTTTACAAACACACTACACAGTGAGAGATCGGGAAGACAGACGCCATCAGGGTGTCTTCACTGTTTCTTTTTTCTTATATATTTTTTTTTACAGGACCGTAACATAACGGAATATTGCAGTAAAACTGCTGACCAATTGCTATGAGTCTTGGAAGAAGGCAAAATTGAGTACATCTCCCGACAAGTTCTGCTGCATTGAGACTGAACTCTCGTCTCAGCTTCTCAAAAAAGAAAAAAAGAGGAAGTTGCATAGTTCTGCAGCCATAGTACCTCCCAAAACTGTTTCATGCGCAATACACTTCGATGGCGAGAGAACATAGGGACGAAAAGTGACATGGGAGCAAGGCAAGTATTTGGACAATGAAAAAGTGGCTAGGAAGCAAGCGAGCTGGTGAAGATGATGCATAATGTAAAACCCCGGGACTACGGAACACGAAAGGACAGACACAACTCGAAGACTTCGTGCTGTGTCTGTCCTTTCGTGTTCCCTAGTCTCGGGGTTTTACATTATGCAAGTATTTGGATTCCAGCTTGACACATAAATATATTATATAGGAGCCTAAATACATGTTCTCTATAGCACAAGGCATCATAAAGTTCACTAGAGCCGAACACGCTTCATATTGCCTCTGTACTGCATGCAAATCGTGGCGTTCACGAACTTGTGGATAGGCCTTTATTCGTGAATGATAGTAGCAAGCAAATAATATGACTTAACGAGTAATGTGATATTCCCTTCTGTCTTAACCCCTCTCCCACCACCAATTTTTCAACCCCCACCCCACTTTTCTTTTTATTTTTCCTTTAACTAACACATGAATAACAACGCGCGTAGAATAGAATTTTCAATAGACAAATTCAATTACCATTCATTCCCATGACAGAAGAGAGGACTAATTCAGGAGGAGTCAAATTATCGTAAAGGTTCGTCATTTTCTATAATGAGAGACATGAAAAGAAGCGCACATTCGCAGAACTCCACTTTCTCAACTTATTTAATAATATAAGTCGCTACAATTTATTAATGAGGCAGTCCATGTTCTGTAACTGCATCAGGCCATGCAGGTGGGAGTAAGTCGCCATCTTCCCATGCATTTCTCCCTATTCAGCGCGTCAAACGGCGGCGGCAGCCATCAGACGTCCCATAGTTAGTAGCACAGAAATATATCTCCCCATACTTGGCGCAAAGTATAAAGTGTCTGGGCGCACTGAGCCTAAAGTTGGATGATTGTTTGGATCGAAGTGGATTACAGACTCGATCCAAGCCACCAACTGGCAACTTGTCCAAGCAAAGCCTAAATGTTCCTAATGTCAACAAGAAGCACTGCGAAGGCGAAGATAATGCGAAATCGTCGGTTTGTGAATTGAGAAAACGTATTTTTCGAAGTTCTTGATCTACAATATGCTGCACAGTTTTGTGAAATTTGTGATTTGTGGCTTCCGGGCTTCAAGCCTTGTTTACGTCGTCGCGTTTGTTGGAGTAGTGTTGTCGGTGCTGTGGCCTTTACATTTGCGTGTCATTTACAACTTCTACCATGAACAATGACCTGCGTTCGTTTTTGTGAATTCGTTTCAAGTTTAGCGAAGTGAAGTACGCAGCATATGGATCAGCGTGCTAGCTGCATCATGCAATTAAACTATTAACAGATGCATCAAGTTGTTTGCGTCGAATGAACTGCGCATGTTGACGGTACTTGGCACAGAGCTCTGTAGGTCGATGTGCGATATCACAATCTGCCGTGATTCAGGCAGAATAGCTATACGAATGCACGAAGTAGAGGGAAACGTGTAGGTGAATGAGAGAGCAACGCACAACTTTGTTGCAACAAAGAAAATCTGTTTATTAATGCGAGTCACGATTTCATTAGAGAACAGTACAGTAAAATTAAGCTGTTTCACGGGGTAGTCAACAGACATGTAGCTGCTGCTGCCAAGGAGCATGTAAAAACGGAGTTGTGGATGGAATGCTGTTCTACAGCGCTACGTCTGAGCAAACTACTCGCGTCTGTCTTTTTTTTAGTATGCTTCCTAGGAAAGGGAAGAAAAATGTGGACTGCATACAGTCTTTCAGTTTCCCATCTGTAAATCAGGATGACATCAGGTGCTGCTGATGCATTTGGGTGTTATAAGCTTCGTAATTTTTCTCTCTTCTCTGTGCAACTGTACCTCAGGTAAAGGAAGTCAAATATACAGTTGTCACAATTACTGGTCACAAATGCTGAATGTTGTGATATCAAATGTGCCTTGCATAGTTTATTTTTGCACAAAAATAATTTTACATCATACATATGCATTCATAAAGCCACTAATTAGTAGATATGATACATGATTGGAGTTCAGACAGAGGTCATGTTGAACCAAAATTGGGGCTCAACTGATTCGGGGTAATAATCAGTAGGAGATGAGCTTAACTTGAAAACGTCAGACCGCAAATATAATGTTGTAGGTACACAGGCTGTTTAACACAGGTACACTTCTATATTAAAAGAATGGATGGTGATCATTAGTGGCCTACTTTATTGTATCGAATACAATTAACACACAATTTATGAATGGTCAATATTCCTGCAAAATATTATAATTAATTGAGATTCATAGAGTGAGGCTTATAATTTCGCAACAGATAAGGAAATGGGTTTTGTTTGCGAGGGCACTGTTAATAAAATAAAGGAAATTGTGAATATCATCAATCAAGAGATGATTCTATTTTGTTTCAGTGAAAATACAATTGCATTGACTTCTCTGTAACAAGCTGTGACTGTACTACACAGGAGTATTCACCACGCTGCACTGTCAGTGTCTGTACTCCCCCTATAAAAGAGATGATCGACCGAGCAGCCACGATGTAGAACATGTTGTAGCACATAGCTGCTTGATGTAGACAGTCGTAGTGCCCGCGCACTTTGCTGGAGATTCTTCCTTGGTTTTGGTGTAATTGTACAAAAATTTAAGCCATAGTTTTGTGGCTTGTACATGAATTTTAGTAATGTAACATGTGTTAGATGAATATGCCTCACACAGACTATCTGGCCACCCTTTTTTGGCTTTTCTGGCTTTTAAAAATTACATTTATGCAGGAATCATGTACTAGTACTTTACTTTTAAAAGGATTTGAGAACCCTTGCTCAAGCAAAAAGTACGCCGCAAGCAGACTTTCAACTGAATGGCCCAAGTGAAGCCGTTCCTGTGTCATGGCTTCATGGCAAATGCTTGATGAGGTTTGCATCTGAGACACACTTTGCTGTTGGTATACTCTTGCATGACCTGCACACAAGCACAAGCAGGATAAAATTGAGAAAATTCACAGAGAAGTACAGAGGCACACTGACACTAAAAGGAATGAAACAGTGTAAGCTCCATGACCTGAACATGTATACTTTGTTGACCTGGTGCCGGAACGCTAGGGCATGCACCAGGCTTCAGTACAGCTTGACTGTGTCCACCATCAAAGGAGCATTGCTGAAAATGAGTGGAGCACATGAGGTCGTGTTTGCAGTCAGTGTAGGATTTCACATTCACTTCCTCAAGTCGCTGAACCCATTTCGAATATCGTTCCGTATGTTGCTGTGGGAGCCTGTGAGGGCGACAAATTTTCATTAACAATGTTACAGAAACAACAGAAGTAGTGCCCTCTTTATCGTTATGTAGCACACGCATAATACGCCTTCAAATGTGTAGGAAAAAGTTGTAGGATCTCCAGCTGCAGGTGCATGCATCCCCAGAGCCTTCCCGAGTGGAGCTGTGAATGGGATGGTGCAGCATCTGCTTGCCGTATTCCCAGATTGAAAATATCTGAGTGCTTGTATTAGCTTGAGGAAAATACAAGGTGCTCCTATATGTGTGTGTACTTGTATCTGAAATGCAATTATTTTCTTAGTAACTTGCGCTGCTTCTTTCGGTACCTTTTCTCAGATTGTTGAACAAAGACACGGCAGATGGGATCAAACAAATATAAGTAACTGGGATAAGGTGGGTGCTAAGCAGCATAATACCTTGTGACATGTGCCCTCTAGTCAATGCTGTGTTAGTAAAATATTTCTGATGTTTAAATTTATAGGTTTGGGTGAATGTTGCAAATATCAAGCTGTGTTTGTACATATTGGCACTCTGATGTACAAAGATGCACGGCCAGGGAAAGACAAACTTTATTCACTCAAAAACATAGTGCAAGAATTTCACACACATGAAAGTAGGAAAAGCAGGCTACTTACTTTAGGAAAGATGTTCCTGATCCACCCTCTCTGCACTGCTTGCAGTTCTCTTTTATGCATTTATTGGGCAACAACAATAACAACTTTATTTTAAGATAAGAATGGGGAGTTCCATCGCCAGAGGCCAACGGGGAGTTTCATGTTTATGTTGCTGACTTCCGAAACAGCGTCGAAGCTCACACACAGTAACAAAACGACAAACATGAACCAAAACCATTGTTCAGATTTCCTCCGCCAAAACTAGCGGGCTCCGCCAGTTCTGGCCTGGCAACATGGGGACGCCTGATGGCGGCTTCCTTAGTTTGACGGCCGTTTTGGATGAGCTCCGGTGACCTGAGGCCATGAGCGCGACCGCCATCACGGGTTGCAAAGCATCACATCAGGTGGCAGCACCGTCGTCATCATGGCGACTTCCGTGGAAAAAAACAGGGGGTCGGACTCGCTTAAAAAAGCTGACCTTACGGGAGCTGCCATCCTTGGTCATGGAAGGTGTTGCCTTCCGTTGGCCGTGGTTTCGTTTTTGCCATTTCCGGTTCCCGTTGGTTCGCAGAGCAGCATGAAAGTGGCGATTTACTGTGCGTACTCATCTTTGGAATTCTGTTGCCTTCGGAAATACAAGCCTACATTCGTTACGATGTGCAACGGTTTATTGATTTCACTCGCGAAGCATACAAACGCCACTTCAACACGTCATAGGCGGTAAATGTCTTCATCCGAAAAACCAAGGGTTGCCGGTGTCGCAGGTAATCTCATAGATAAGGTATGATTCATGTTTGACATAACAGCATTTACCTTGTGATTCCGATAGCACTACTCAATTCTGCGCGTTCCCCGAAGATTCGCGCGTTCCTGGTGCGTACTCAACTCAATTACACGACTGACCTCGCTTCCTACGGTGGACGTCATGCCTTCGCCGGCTCCTTCCCCTCTTTGTCATCCCACGTGACTGCACAGGGTTGGCAACAAATGGAGCAGCTCTGCTGTAGTTAGGGGGCTGAAATTCGTCCACTAACACTGTCCATGACGAACGGATGGCTGCGCCCGGACGATCACGCTCGCGAATAGGAGAATCCCATTGACGGCGCGCCAAGTACGTTCTCTAGAGTCTTCTTATATTAACTCTATGGGGGGAAATGTGCTATGGAGGGGAAAACACGCGCGAAAACAGGCGCACACGGGATATTCACCATCACGAACACTTGCGGGCATGCACTGATGAGAACAGCAACAAGGGAATAACTAACATGTTTGGGCATGCACGGACAAGAATAATAACAACAACGAGGGAAGACTTTCTGCTAATCGCAACAAGTTAATCACAAAAGATACACTACTTCAATACACGCTCTCAAGTATGATGCAATAAGACGCAACAAGACAAGATGCATTAAACCGACAACTCACCGCCATCGAAGCATATCTATTCGCACACACCGTTCACTATTTTGTTCACATGCCTAATGAGTTCACCAACGTAAATCTAAAAACGTAGCGAAGGCGGGAAAAAAATACGAAATCTGACCCGGCAACCCTGGCATTTTGATGCGCAAGTGAACCTGGCTCTTGCGAGGACAAATACGAACGTAAGCAACTTTTCTTTTTTACATCGATGAAATAAGTTAGGTGTGAACTAAACACTTGCCCGGTTATTCAATATAGTACAAAGTACCTCCTTGCCTGCTCGATGCGTACGTCAAAGTCATGCAGCGTAAGCGAGTTTCCGCATCCCGCTGCTCACCGGGAGCTGCGCGTGTGCAGTTCAAATTTCTCCATTTGTTGTGCCGCACGGACTGCTTCGCATTTTTTGCGTGTATTTATTGCTATATCATACAATAACACCCGGGGATTTGAAGGTAAGCTGAACGTGTAGTAGAGAAGCTGAACATAGAATATTCCCTATTGCAAGCCCGGGTAAATGCGTGAGCGATGTCCAGGTACACGCTTTTTACCCTTTTCTTAAGGATCCCACCAGGTGAGCACCTGAAGAAGCATTGTTGTTTCGAGAAGCGCAGAGAAGAAGTGCACATACATGCGTCTGCGGTTATGCCCATTTCGAAGTGTCTAGCGTTCCGTCTAGACGGAAGCCGAATCACTGCAGTTAGTGTTCCGTCCAAAGTACGTCGCCTCTCAGTGGAGCGGTTATGGAGTAATGGGTTGAGCTCCTGGCTGTAAAAGTGGGGTTCCGCAGTTCGAATCCGATCGTATGGAATTTTTCCCCCTCTCCCTCTCTCTGCGTTTGACTGAGCATCCGTCGTGACTGAGGTTAGGTTATATAGGTCTGGCGAATACATATTCCATGTGTTGAGAGAGTCCACGTAGACTGCATCTGTCGTGACTGAGGCTAGGTTAGCACGGAACGCTAGCAACAGACTTCTCATCTACGCACACTTCAACTGATTAGCATTGGATATGACGCGTTGCCTATAGACCGAAAAGAAAAAAAAAACTGTCCAACAACCACATGAGATAGTTTGCTGTTGCGTAAATGATATTGTGTCATTTTCTGCGCTGTTGATGAGTGAACATCTGTCCGCATTGGTAAACGTCAACTGAGGTGGTAAACACTCAAAATATTAAGCACGTGCCTCGCTGTTTCTGATATTGGGCGCGCGAATTTGAACGGTGTGCACCACTCCACCTCACGCAGAGGCACGAGCTTGTCGCATAATTTCTGCTTCTTCTCATATTTGGATGGATACTGGAGTTATGTGGTTTGTCAGGTGGGCACTTGGGGCATGAGTATGGGCTCGCTTTCTTGCTTGTTTCTGATTGCATTTGAACACGGTGTTGCAGTGAACTGTGGGGCTTCGTGTTTCACAGTCTGATGCATGCCTGGGATACCCGCCAGTTCTTGTATATTATCTTGCATACATTTTTGTGTAACAGCTACTTGCTATGAGAACTATTTAACGGGTGGTGGCATGGCTGGAATTTTGTGACGTGAAGCTCCAGAGCTGTTCTGTTTCTTTGGCACCCCGCATTGCTCTGTGCACAACACTTTGCATAGACTGCACTATTACGCACAGGAAGGCTCAGGTGGGATGCAGTCCCGACACATAGATGCTCTTCATATAGTGCTGGTAAGTATGGGGTAAACAAAAACAGAACTGAGCAATGTTTTCTGTGTCTCTGTCCTTATATCAGCATGACCGCGAAAGGAGTAAAGCAGATGCATGTATTGTTGTACAGATGTAGGTTGACACCATATAGCGTAAAGCAGAAGCATTGGGGAGGACAGCAGAAAACATGCCATCATCTTGGTGCCCAGCAGGCTCGTCTGTGATGAAACTGCAGAGACAGAAGGTTATACAGGGAGCACAGGGTCACCAACCTTACCCCTCCGGGATCATCACCATCGCACTGATAGTACAGGAACATCGACATGAGAAAATGGCATAACCTGAACCTGGTTTAACCTTTTTCATAATTTTACTCGGTGCACATGAAGACCACGTAAATGCTCCTGGGGAGCTCAGAAAACCTGTCTGTGTGCGGACTGCTTTACTGAGGAATATAGTGTGGCTTGGTGCTTATTACGCCTTTTCTGCTTTGCATTGTGTTATTTTGAATGTCGCAGGTTGACTGTCATATGCATGCACCATGTACATGAACACTTGCTACTTTTTGCCCTCCCTCAGTGTCTGAGAATTGCTACCTTGATCTACTCAACACTTCTTAAAAAGGTGGAGCAATCCATGCAGCATTATGATAGATGTGCCAGATGAAGTAACCCTCCATGCCCTTTCACGTGCCGCCTTGTTGTGTCCCTATTTTCACTTGTGATCAGCATGTGAAAGTTACAGGTGATATACAGGTTGTATATTGAGAGTTATTGCCTGTGGTACCATCTCATACCAGTGTCATATATTTCATAGTGCACTCCCATAGATTGTAGACTTGTTTTGCAGTGACGTGTGATGGTGGAATGGACTAGCTTCTTTGAAAGGTTTCCTGTAACCCAAACTTGGGCCGGACCCTTATGAGGTCATAAGTGCACCACACCATGTCTTGTACTGTACATAGCGTTGTACATGCTGATTGCGGATCCTGTAAACGTCAGGCTACCACACACAAACATCTCAATGTTCGCACGAGTTGTCATATGTTACTATGGGTGATTTGTCATTAAACGGTTGGCAGTGCACTGTTACATGAAGTTTTCTTTGTCTTGTATTGCATTGCTCTCTTCAGAGGGATACTTCCATGGTCAAACAGGCGACCCATCCATCTTGGACATCCCTGGACTCCAACGCAAGAAAGACGTCCCCGCAGTCGTGGCCCACCAGCTCACACTGGAGCACCTCGCCTCAACACACCGACTAAGTCGCCATATATACACAGATGGCTCGGTAACCGAAGGTAGTTCGAGCGCGGCTTTCTACATTCCGGATGAAGACCTGGGCCACGGTTTCAAACTCCCCTATACAGTGTCCTCGACAGAAGCCGAACTGTTTGGTATCCTGGCAGCACTGTAGCATATTACTGAATCCGGGCACGGAACGTGGGTCATTCTCACCGACAGCAAGGCATCACTAGATATGTTGTCGTCATCTCGCCCCAGCATAATAAGCGACTTGCATACCATGACGCTTCAAAAATTCAATGAGCTCATCGCCACTGGTTACAACATCACGTTTCAATGGGTCCCTGGCCACGTAGGCGTGTATGGAAATACCCGAGCAGACACAGTAGCGAGACGCGCTGGGTCTGATGACACTTCGGCCCTGGCACCTCTGCCGCTTACAGCCTCAACATGCCGTCTATACATACGCCGTCGGTGTGCCACATGTGCTCAGCAGTTCCGTGCCGAAACAACGACTTACAACTCATTCCTACGGTCTATCGACCCATTGATGGAGTTCGTCATCACTTGCCACCGCAGCCGTAAAGAAGAATCCCTTCTCCACCGCCTACGACTCAATGTTGCCCGTACACCCTCACTTCTCTTCAAGATGGGTCGGCTAAATTCACCAAACTGTAATGTCTGTGGAGTGGAAGCGGACATCCCACACCAACTCCTGTATTGCCAGCAGCACCTTCAACATAGGGACACTCTCCGTTGCCGTCTGCTCCAGATTGGCTTTAATGACTTTTCGTTGGCCGCTCTTCTTGGCCCCGTCTTGCACCCCAACCAGTGGGCTGTCACTGCCGCTCTCCTCGGTTTTCTCCGAGTCTCAGGACTCGTGAACTGCATGTAACGTTGTGCTAGTGTTTATTCTCTACTTTCTGTTTCTCTTTTCTTTCTTCCTGTTTCTCTTTTCTTTCTTGTTGTTCCTCTTTTCTTTCTTTGTTTTCTCCTTTCTTTCCTTTTGTTTCTCCTTTCTTTTCCTTTCCTTTCTTTTGTTTCTTGTTTTCTTTCCCTCTCCTTTCTTTTCCTTTCCTTTCTTTCTCTTTCTTGTTTTCTTTCCCTTTCCTTTCTTTTCCTTTCCTTTCTTTCTCTTTCTTGTTTTCTTTCCCTTTCCTTTCTTTTTGCTGCTTTTTATTTTTCTTTCTTTCCTCTGTTTCGATCCCCCTTTTTCTTTTTCCCTCCTTTTCTTTTTCGTTTGCCCCTTCCCCCTTTTTTTTCTTTTTTTCGGAATAGCAAGCCGGCTCTTTGCCTGGCTAACCTTTCCTTTCTTTTTTTCTTAATAAACATATCCCCCCCCCCCCCATCCATCTTCGAACAACTGTTCGACGTCGCGATGGAACCCGTAAAACGATGCGCGTGCGGGGTGACGGCGGAAAGGGAAGCAAACGGAAGCACTTGAACCGACGTCACAGCTGACGTCCGTTGTGACGTCACCGGATGTCATGAGTGACGTCGCAATTGTAGTTGTCCGCACAACGGATGGATGGCCCTGACCGTCAAAAGACTGCGTAGATTTGAAGACGCAGGGCCTTATGGGAATGTCGCTACCTTTTTACATATACCTTGATGCATTCCTTCAGGCTCTCTCGCCCGTTGTCTGCGCTGCAACCTCGCCGTTGACAAGGATGACAAACGTGCGTTTCATTACACGTTTAATGTTAACGTACAAGAAAGGTAAGTCAACTTACCCAAGCAGCATGCCAATATTGGTCCAATATTGGACCAATATGTGCTGCCAAGATTGCCAGTATTAGTCCAATATGGCCTGCCCATATTGAAAAGCCCATTTTACGCCAATATTGCCAATATTTCTGTGATAATGCCAACCAACGGGGAGTCCGTGTAATTATAAAGTATTATCCGGTTTAATATCTACCACTCATATTACTTCTCTCTTCTTTTTGCGTTTTCATTTTGACAGGTCTCATAGATCCACGCTGCATAAAATTACAAAAGCAACATTGCATCACGCCAAAAACGAAGAACAGGTGCGACCTCCGCCTTGCTGAAGGACACAGGCAGTCCCACGGAACTGCGAATGCCAAACATCCCTCAAAAGCCTTCATTGGGGTCGCAAAATTCTATACACCAAAAATTTCCAACCCGCTCCGAGAGTACAAAGGAAAGAAACGCTTTCGTGACGGTGGCGGACATATACAGTAAATCATTTTACACATTTATTTGCTCAAATAAGGTGTATTCTTATAAAAACACCATCTTCTATTCCGCAAAGGTTGCAAGAAGAGCATTACTAAGGGTGTAATATCGACATACACCACGTTTTATCTAATGTCGATCATTACGGGTGTAAAGTGGGGTGTTGAAACAGGTGTTTACCGTCTAATACACCTTTTTACACCCCATTTGGATTGGGAACATGGTATTAAAATTTTCGTGAGAGAAAAAATATGCTGGTTTCACAGCTCCGCTCACCAAGTAATCACATTATAGACGATAACCTGAGTTAAAAACACAGTATTGACAGGGAGGGATGTTAGAAATGTACCTTATATCTTTGACTCGTTGCAAACGTGGGTGTTAGTTGCAAAAACGCATTCCTGTCACCGTTACGAACGTTTCGCGCCCCACCACATGTAACGAACGTGCTCCAACAAACTGTATTTCAGTATATGATCCATCCGACACGCCAACATAGGCTACTGAGTCTACAGTGGAAACTGAGAGGTTGTATCCTCCCAAATCAGTTTCAAATAAACGAGTTGTTATGTGTGTTGCCAGATTATGTGTAACAACAACAACAACACAGCACACAGCGGGCACAGTTCTCAGAATTGTGAACTTGTACGCTCCGGTCCACCGGGGTGACCGTACGGAATTTTTTAGGGGACTCGATTATTTCATGGTGGGTAACCCAAACCTTGTGATTGCGGGGGACTTTAATTGCACTATTGACGGTCATGGGAGTGGAAGCAGGCCTGTAAACCAGGGCCTGTTGCAATTAGTTGGCGGCCTAGGACTCATAGATGCATTTTCGCACATAAATCCTGGAGTTTACCAGTACACGTGGTGCAATGCTCAGGGTGCACATAGCCGACTTGACCGTTTGTACGTTTCTCCTTGTTTGGGTAGCCATGTTTTGAAATGTGATGTGCTTCCCTCTGGAGATCTTTCTGACCATGAGGGTGTGCGTCTCTCGCTCACTGGGTTGCGAGGTTCTCGCTCCGGATCCGGCTGTTGGAGGCTTTGTGCCGAGCTACTGCGAGACACAGAAATTCGTAACGACGTCAAAGCGTTCCTTGTTGATCGCTGCGCTGACACTTTAGTCTCACCGGAATGGTGGGAAGAGACCAAATTAGGAGCCGCGAGACTTTTTCGTCAATGGAGAGCTAGGCGTGCAAGGGAGAGCCGGGAGGAATTTGTGCACCTCCGGCAAGTGCTGTCTATTTTGCGCCATCCTGGGTCGCGAGGCCCAGGCAATGTTCAAGCCATACAGGACGTGCTAGGGAGGCTAGCCTCTCTGAGGTTACGTTTCTGGGACCAGTTTGCGGCAGCACAGACTGTCGAGCGCTGGTCGCGAGAAGCATATTGCTCTCGCCTTTTGCTTGGCCGTTACCTCCAACCCAGTGTCATCGAGCAACTTGTTGCAACCGACGGTTCGGCTCAGGAGCACCCTGATGGAGTTCGATCACTGCTGCGTGATCATTTTATGGCGCTTTTTGACTCCGTGCAGCCTGCCGACGTCGAGGGCCGAGCGTTTTTGCCGGACGCACGACGTATTAAGCTCAGTGCAGCCCCGTTCTCTGTGGACGAATATACTGCTGCCGTCAAAGCTCTTCACACAGGAAAGTCTCCCGGTTCCGATGGCCTCCCAGCTGAATTTTATAAGTGCTTCTGGTCCACTCTTCGGAGGCCTTTGACAGTTCTGTTGAATCAGTGCTTGGCACGACATCTCCTCTGTCCGTCCATGCGTGAGAGAATTGTCACCTTGTTGTGCAAGGATGCTTCCAAAAAACAAGACCCAAATGCCTATCGTCCTGTTTCACTGCTTAATACTGACTACAAAATTTTATCAAAAGCGATTTTGCAACGCATCTCTCCAGTTCTTGTTACAGTCATTCCTCCTTTCCAGGCCTGTGCTGTCCCTGAGCGGTCCATCACGCTTCATACGCAGGCTTTAAGAGACGCCTTGTCCTGGGCACATAGTCGGCGGCGACCTTGTGTTTTAGTGTCGTTTGACCAAAGGAAGGCCTTTGATCGTGTGCTTCATGAATACATGTACCGTGTGTTGGAGGCGAGTGGGTTTGATCGCGAGATCATATCGTGGTTCCGAGCACTGTATGCTGGTGCGTCAGCTTTCATTGGTGTCAATGGGGGTACCTCTGCTAACTTCCCCATAAAGGTTGGTGTCCGCCAGGGCTGCCCCCTGTCACCGGCACTGTATGCCCTAGTGTTTGGCCCGCTTTTAGAGTCCCTCGCATCCACGGTTGCATCCCGGATGCTCGCCCTCCCGGGCACATTTGCGTTACCGCTTTTTGCGTATGCAGACGACCTATCTCTCATCCTGACCGACGAGGGAGCTATCGGGAATGTTCTCCAGGGCCCGCTTGCACGAAACAAACTTAGTGTAATACTTAACGAGTTCCCCACTTAGTGTAGTGCCGGAGCCGTAAGTGGCTTGCACGAAACTTCTACAACACTAAAGTGGTGGCGCTCTCTCCGCGCAGTTTAGGACGCTGGCCAAGGGTCCTAGGAGCACCCTAAACTACCGCACTAAAGCTTAGGACTAACATGTCGGCCGCTATGAACCGCGTATCGAATATTCGTCGTTGGCCCCAACTGTATCTCGCAATACAGTACGCATTTTCCTCGCAATACTAACAACGTCTCATTTTTTTATGCTGTGGGTGCCGTACGTGTTGTGCTTTTCGTTAGCAACAACTCTCAAAATGATCGCCGCACGCGAAGTGCCTCTCACCGGCACTGCCGTTGGCGATAAATTCCCAATCATCGAGCAATTCGAGACATACTTTGGGCCACAGGCTTTATTTTATTTAACAAAGGCACGCAACAAGTGACCTAACTCGTTCTTGCAGCTACAATGATAGTACAATACCTTATTTTGGTTCTACAAACTGTTTACGTGCGACGGCAGAAGCAGACGACTTCCCAGAATCCAAACATGCCGTGACGCACGACTTCCTGGGATGAACTCCGGAAGTTCTCTTTCTACCAATGAGAGCCTCCGAAAACTGCTACTGCTCGTAGCCACGATCCACTTTAGAATACTTGACTTAGGGCGGTCGTCGAAGTGTTCGTGCAAGCCACTTAACCGCAATCCTAAACTTAGTGCACTAACGCGTTAGTGCAACACTTGCCAAGTGTTACACTTAGGATTGTTTCGTGCAAGCGGGCCAAGGTAATTGACAGCTACGGTAGCGTTTCTAATGCACAGATCAATAGAGATAAAAGCGCACTACTTTTCGTCAACCTCATCCCGTCGTGCTCCGCACCCTTTGGTATTCCTGTGAAGAATGCCGTGCGCGTTCTTGGGTATGATTTCCTGCCTTCAGGAATATCTCCCAGTACCTGGGCACGTGTCCATATGCGTAGTATTCCTGTGCTCCGGGACTTGAAAGAGCTCGTACTCCCCATTACCTGCAGAGCGCGCCTTGCTGCGTCTTGGTTTCTGAGTAAATATTGGTATTTAGCCAATATCTCCATCCCTCCGCGGACCACTCTTCGGACCGCTACACGTGCGGCGTTTCAGTTTATCTGGGGCGGTTCTGTAGAATGGGTATCGAGAGGTCGTATGTATCGGCCTCGCGTAGATGGCGGCCTTTTGGTGCCCGATTTCAAAGTGAAGTGCCTTGCCTTAGGTCTGCGCGCGATCTTTCAGGGTCTCCCAGAGCAGCGGCATCCTGCTCAGGGTCTACTAACTTTTCTGTTAGGACCCGACATTCGTTTTCCTTTTTTCTTTTTTTTTTCTGAGCTGACACACACTCTCCCGCGCTCAGAGTGCGTGGCTCCCCACCTGAAGGCATACGTTGTGGCAATGCGCAGCCTGCGAGCTTCTTTCCCTGATGATGATATAACATCATGGCCTGTGCGGCGCCTTTACATGGTACTTCTTGCGCTTAATCGGCCACCCCCGAACTCGACGCGTATTCAGCGCCACATAGCGGGGCGTACGACCACTGCTGGCTGGCTGGACGCCCGTCGGGCCAGTCTTCAGTGGCGCTTAGCGCATGACGTCTTGCCGCTGCGTGAGCGTTTTTCCCGTTTCGGTATAACGTCACCCGGCTGTCCCTTCTGCGAGTACAGGGAGTCAGCAGAGCATGCTTTCAGTTTATGTTTGTTGCCGGGTTCCCTTTGGCATCGTGTATATAGCAAGCCTCTATAGCCTGACGGATGTTGAGTGGAGCACAGTTCGTGGTCTGTATCCCCTCCCTGTCTCGCGGCGGGATAGGCGGCATTTTGTGCTCTTGGTGGTCGAAATCAACTACCAAGTGTGGGTTTCACGCTGTCGGCGAGTGCACGCGCAGCAGAGCCTCAGTGTGCAGGAGGTGATTCGGCTAGTTAACGCGGGGATTCGCAAAGTTCTTTGCAGGGAGCGTGCGGTGCTTGAATCAGTTGAGTTTCACCGTCGCTGGATGACCTCTGACATCCTCTTCAGGGTGGACAATGACACGTTTCATGTTAACCTAAGAGGTGTCCACATCCTCGTGTTGTTCTCCCACTTGCAGCTTTCCAGTGTCATGGACTGTTGCATGGCGAAACGGACACGTATAGCAATCTCTGAACAGCCTTAGTCGCTGGGCGAGAGTTGGTATTCAGAATGTTGTTCGAGTCTGCTTGAGATGCTACACTCTAGATCGTTTCACACCTTCAAGGTGTAAAATAGGTGTATTAACAAAGATCACACCCCTTTCACACCTTACAACTTTGTTTTGGAAGTTCCTGAGGGTGTAACGTTGGTGTACTCCACCCTCAGGTGAAATATGATGATAGTGTGTCGCATGGGTGGAGAAAGGGAGTATGTTTGTTTTCGTTCACATGAGCAAAAGTAAATATATACAACAACAGGGAACAGGAAGTTACATTACAACAGTGCATGGCCTGGATTTACAACAGGTCTACCATCTGGTAATGCATGCATATTTAGAAGATCTGTTGAGATAGTGCTTAAATTTCTTAAAACACGTTGCTCCTCATTGCAAGACAGAACAAATACATGATAGTGCTCATCATACTCAACTGTAGTTAATGTTCGTATGAGAAAAATGGTATCAGAGTTAATAACATGTATGCCTGCAATCTCAATAAACGCGGGTAAGTCCTCCTCTGAAGATTATTTGCCAACAACAGCCAACAGCTAATGTGTTATCATTATCAACTGCACTTTTCACATAGACTATAGATTCTGCATGAATCTCCTTGGAGCCATCAGTAGATGTGGCATTTCTGATGAACGGCTGCGACCACACATACATTTGATAAAATTGATGTCTTCTTGCTAATGAAAGGGTTATCTTCTTAAATGTCGAGTTTTTCTAGCAACATCTTTAAAATGCTGGTGTTTCCCTTCGAAACGCGTACAACCATACAGATAGGAAAGGACCAAACATCATGATGAGTCGCGGATAATGAACAACGTAATGCATTTTACAGGGGTTAGATATTTGTGGCTACAACACTGCAAGCCTTGAAGAAACGAATAAATGCAGCGTTCTAAGTAATGAACATGCATATGGGGGAGGTGCCTGCTCATGAGAAGGTCTACAGTTTCACGAAAAGCTATATACAGCTGCCACGCTTCATTGCAATCGTTTTACACCTTAAAGGGTGTAAATCAAAATGTTCATGGCGCACACCTTTTAAGGTGTATTTTAACACCCTCATGGCACTTGGGGTGTAAAGGGTGTAACGCCGAATAAAACTGCTGGGTTTTGTGGCAATAAGCTGGTAACTGTGTATTCACAATTACCAGCATATTGCGTATAATCAATGTCATTATGCGTATAATCACATTGAGGGCCATATATGTATGCACATCAAGGTGACTAAATATGTGTAAACATGCACAGCCGACATACGGACAATCACGTATGGCGTGGCAGCTGTGCATGGCAATGAAGCGTGGCAGCTGTATATAGCTTTTCGTGAAACTGTAGACCTTCTCATGAGCAGGCACCTCCCCCATATGCATGTTCATTACTTAGAACGCTGCATTTATTCGTTTCTTCAAGGCTTTGCAGTGTTGTAGCCACAAATATCTAACCCCTGTAAAATGCATTACGTTGTTCATTATCCGCGACTCATCATGATGTTTGGTCCTTTCCTATCTGTATGATTGTACGCGTTTCGAAGGGAAACACCAGCATTTTAAAGATGTTGCTAGAAAAACTAGACATTTTAAGAAGATAACCCTTTCATTAGCAAGAAGACATCAATTTTATCAAATGTATGTATGGTCGCAGCCCTTCATCAGAAATGCCACATCTACTGATGGCTCCAAGGAGATTCATGCAGAATCTATAGTCTATGTGAAAAGTGCAGTTGATAATGATAACACATTTGCTGTTGGCTTTTGTTGCCAAAGAATCTTCAGAGGAGGACTTACACGCGTTTATTGAGATTGCAGGCATACATGTTATTAACTCTGATACCATTTTTCTCATACAAACATTAACTACAGTTGAGTATGATGAGCACTATCATGTATTTGTTCTGTCTTGCAATGAGGAGCAACGTGTTTTAAGAAATTTAAGCACTATCTCAACAGATCTTCTAAATATGCATGCATTACCAGATGGTAGACCTGTTGTAAATCCAGGCCATGCACTGTTTGTAATGTAACTTCCTGTTCCATGTTGTTGTATATATTTACTTTTGCTCATGTGAACGAAAACAAACATACTCCCTTTCTACACCCATGCGACACACTATCATCATATTTCACCTGAGGGTGGAGTACACCAACGTTACACCCTCAGGAACTTCCAAAACAAAGTTGTAAGGTGTGAAAGGGGTGTGATCTTTGTTAATACATCTATTTTACACCTTGAAGGTGTGAAACGAGTTAGAGTGCACGGCTGGAAGTCTGCCGTGTTCACGGTCCTGCTTCCCGCAGAAGCAAGAACGTCGAATTGTGTGTCTCGGCCACTGGTCTCGGCATGCTGCCGCGGAAAGTTTATATTACACTATTTGGGAGGGAATATTTGATAGCAAATAATTCCATCATAAAAGGTGTTTTCAATAGAATACTCTCTTTTTAAGGGTGTTTTTAAACGCCCATTATAACAGTGTTTTATTAGGAATACACTTAACTAAATGGTGTATTAGACCCATCATTTGAGTGGAGAGGCAACACCAAAAAGGTGTGCGCCATGGGACAAGCCATTTACACCAAAAAGTGTAAAAAAGTTACTGTGTACGCCTCAGCAACTCACACTGCTTGCAGTAACTTGAAAGCACGTAACTTGAGATGAGAGCCATCCCCTTCTATCAAACATTGTTTTTTACTTGACCTGCCGCAATTCCGTTGTCATTACAGGAACTAGCGACATTTTAGCCCGTATGAAACGTCCGATCCGACTGTCGCGCATGCGCATTAGTTGTAGAACGCGTGACTTTCGCTCAAACGACCACGCTCGCTTTCAGTCGGTTCGGCCCGATTGGCATTGGCATCGCTAAACAAGATGGCCGACTGCTTTCAGAAAGTGGAAAGTTGAGTTGTCGAGTTCTAGTGATGGTTGCAATGGGATTGCCACGTATGTAGACTGTTCGAACAATGTGTACCATCTGCGGGAAGTTGTCGGATTGAAGTGGCCATTTCACACCCTTCAACGTCCAATCTTGCCGTGCTGCTTGTGCATTTGTACAACACGGGCGCGTACCATTTTCTGCATTTTCAGTCAGTATAGGGTGTAGACGGGCAATATGGGGACCATATTGCAAGGATTTTCTAATATTGGCTCAAAGTGGGCAATATGGGGCCCATATTGCCAGGATTCTCCTAGTATTGGCTCAAACTGGGCAATATGGGCCCCATATTGCCCAGTTTCAGCTAATATGGGGGAAATCTTGGCGAAACGGGTCCCATATTGGACCCGTATCGCCACTGACCAGCCCATATGGGCCCAATATTGTGTGCTGCTTGAGTAGCTGTGATGCATTGTTCGACGCGTGTGTTTCACTTGTGTTTAACCATCGGAGTAGGTTCTGTTGCAAACGGTGGACGCATTGCAAATGGCGACAGGAGGGGATCGGCCACATGCGTGAAGCGACGGTGTACATTATAAGTGAGGCTAATTGTATGTTGGACTGCATCGATTGCAAGGACGTGGGTCACAAAATGGTGTACTGCTCCAGCATTGACGTTGGAACAATGCCAGCCTGATATTTACTTCGGTATCTTCACAGGTTGTTTCCTGTCTCAACTGTCATACATACGTGGCAAAATTGCAACTGTTTCGCACATCGAAGCGTGTCTGGTGCCCCTTGCTTGAGCAAATTGTTTTTCGGTCACTTCGTTTGAGAACTGTCGTGTTCGTCAATACGGATGGTCTTGATTGAGCTTTGTAGTGCTAGCCTGTTCGGAGTTTCTACGATTGTGTGTTCGATGTCTAAAGGACTGCCTGGTGCATCGGATGGATTGTATGCCCGTGCAACATGTGCTCCATATGTGTGTGGGGAGATTAGTGAACCGTGTATGCATTCCATTCGGCAAACGATGATGTACTGGATGCAATTTAAAGGTATATCCACGCCAATTAAATAGTGTTTCAAGTTCGATGTCCTTGGTACGTTTTATTGTCTCGTGTATTACGGAGTATGAGTAACCCTTCAATACGTCCGGTACACTGTGACTCCTGGCGGCAGCAGATATGTCGTACCAGTTGTTTCAGGAGGCACAGAGCACCCGCAGCTTTCGCAGGCGTGGCGGGCCCCTGAAGTCATCTGGCACATTTTTTTAAAAGATGTGCCAGTTGATCAGACGGCACCTATGTGTCACTGGATTTAGAGTGTACGGACGTTATCTGTAATTCAGCATCGTACCCCAGGTGTCCACTGAACATTGCACACCGTGCTCGTGTGTTAGGCCAGTGGTCAGCCTGTGTCGGATCCTGACACAACTATAGTTGAATGTGGCCTGATCGTGGCAGAGAGAGAATATTGGCAGCAGACCCCTGATGGGTATAACTCAGCTCCAATGTTTGTATATAAACAGGTATTCTCTCTCTCTCACTCTCGCCAGGAGTTGCTATTACTTGTCATATGGAAACACCGTTACTGCCAAGAAGAGGACGTCGACGCGAGAATAAACAGGAAATTCACTGTTTTAGTCCATACAGTGCACGGATGAAGACCAAATTATCTTGCCTATGGGCCTTCCAGCACGTCTTGGTATACAGGGGAAAGATGTGAAGACAATGTTCGGCAAGTGACCACCCATCCAGCTCATACCACACTCAGCTCATACTGGGACAAGTTACAGCAAGGCAACTCATACCAACATACTATCTCATACAGGGGCAACTTACACCAGCGAACTCATAACGTCCCATACCAATTGAAGTTGCGGCGGGGAAGACCGTTCGAGGAAAAATATATCAGAGAATGTGACTTTGCAGTGAAGGAGATGTACGAATCCCCAGAAGAACAATTATACTGAAGCACTGCAAGGGGTCCGCAAGCGGATGCCCCCCCCCTTTTTTATAGGGTGTTTTAGCTGCTGTATTTCAGGGCAAAGCTGGTGCCGCCCTCACCTCATACTAGTCTGGACTCGTCCCATTTGAAGTGTCATGGAGAAATGCTGAGAAGAAAATACAGAAAGTTCACGATACCCAGTTTATGGAAGCACATTAAAGAAACATTGAAAAGTAATAGAAAAACTATTGGAACTGCACCATGAGATCTCTGATTATTGGTCCCCCCTTTCTCCATTTAGTTCCTTTTCCAAATTCCTCATTTAAAATGTGGTGCTCTGCAACGACCCTTCAATGCGCTTCAGTAAATGTTATTTCTCCTTATATGGTCATTTCCGGCGCGACTTGAATTGGAATGAGACGTGTGTAGTACGCAAGGTGTGCGGTACAAGTTCACTTGGTATGATTTGTCCTGGTGTCGGCTCTCCTGGTATAATTCGTCTCGTCATGAGCTGTCTTGCTATGAATTGTCCTGGGGCCCGATCTTCAACTTGTGGTTATCTCATAACGCGCATTAAATGCACCACTTCAACCTGTCATTCCACACGAGATCTTGCGCGAGCCTATCAAATATAACTATAACGATCGCTATATTAAAGTTGAGTGTAATGAGTTGCCGAGGTATGAGTTGAGCGTGGTATGAGCTGTCCCAGCATGAACTGTCTGTGCAGGTAGGGTTCCGCTTTTTCGGTGTTTATGTTGGGCATTTTCGGCATTTATACGTTTTACCAAATTCGAAAGTTTTCGGCATTTTAAAACATTTGTGCAAAGATAGATCTCGAAATATCCGCAGCTATTATCACCGGGCAGGGCTGCACAGGGAGAAACTACTGTAGAAGTGTGTGTGTGTGTGTTTTGTGTTTTGTTTTTTTTTCGCGCGTTCCTCTAAAATCGGGAATGTAAGTTCCCGCGAATAACCCTGGTCACATAAGGACGAAAATCGTGTGGCGTTCGACGCTATACCGTGACTACCTTGACCCTTTCTACTCCAATGCAGCGTAGGCAGTTTAAGCAAGCCGCAGAAGGTTGTTTTATCCCATCAGGCAAGATGTAAAGAAATGAAAATTGATTATGCATTTCTTACTCCTACAAACGCATTACACTGTACAGATATATCACTATTCCACGAATCCGCAACATGCCTTTCCCGGCATTCTCAAAACCAGCTTGTATGGTAGTACGACATCTCAACCGAACTGTTCCGTGCCCTCAGTGATTATGAATGAGAACTGTTAAAATGAACTCGCTGACCTCCTCACGGCCAGTACTATGGCCTCCTGCAGGGTCCCTAAAGGCCATTGTACAGGGCCTTTCCTCCCAAGTCTGTGAGGAGAATAAAGGGATTGACCTAGAACGCCGCCATCCCCGTGAACAACGGTGTCTTAGTGCGTGTCGAAGTATGCCCGAGTATTGACGGCGGCACCATATGTACCAGCTCCGGTGGCGCAGCGGTAACGCGTGCGCTTGGAGACTGGGAGGTCCGCGGTTCGAATCCGCTGGCCGGCTGTGCCGTCTGGGGTTTTTCCTGGGTTTCCCTCAGATGTGTAATAGGCGTATGCCGGCACAGTTCCCCTGAAGTCGGCCCATGGACGCAGCTATCCTCCCCCCGAGCGGATTCCGCTCGGTCTTCCACTTCACCCTTTCCTCCTCTCCACCATCTTTCCCTTCCCGAGAAACATGCCGCCTAATCAGGCAGGCAGACCTCTCGGGTTCCTCCCAACAACACTCCTCCTCCTCCTCCTCCTCCTCCGCACCATATGTAAGAGCAAAGCACTCCCGTAAACCTGTGTCGCGAATTTCAGTTCTCGCGAATCACTCCTCAAACCAGCTTTATTCGAAAACGCGCAAAATTTCCACGCGAAAAAAAAAATGACTTCGACTGTAGCCCCCTGAAAACTGCGTGCTACATGGTGAGATTATTAAATCAAAATTGGCATTTGGGGTCGTTTGCATATTAGAAAACAAAGATGGGAACGACCTCACGGTGAGTTCATACTCAAATGAGTAAAGTCTCGGACCTCAGGAGACCGTTATCGTCTCATATTCAAGTGGAGACCGAAATTGAGATCAGTTGCACGGCAACTGGCGAGCGGAAACTACGTCATGCGCTCAACCGTCCAATGTCGTGAAGGATAGTGGTGCTCCGTAAAGCTCGGATGTCAGAGCAGGCTGCTGTGTCGTCGTCTTCTACCTCTTGCCAGTCGCGTCAATGTGTAGGAAGGCCAAATATCAGGCCACATTTCCGTTTTCTTTTTCTTTTTTTTTTCACTCTATTAAACATATCCCCCCCCCCCCAAATATCATTGTACCGCAAATCTGTGCAGTTCTAGTATGCTCACGTAGCATTATTTGATCTGCGGAAGGCATATATACGAGGGGTGTTCAAGTCAGAGGGACTTCCTGTCTTCTGAGTGTACAAATGGCTCGCGCTACTTCTTTTTCGTCATTTTCACACGCGACAGGCCTCGGCGTTCACCACATGGTGGTCCAAAGTTTGTGCTAAACAGAAGAAACGTGCTGGACAAGATGGTCGACAACGAGGTGAGCGCGCACATCGAACAGCGAATTGTCGTGAAGTTTCTCATGAATGAAAGGGTAAAGTCATCTGAAATTCACGGAAGACTTCAGGCTCAGTATGGCCACGATAAACTTAGCCGCAGCAAAGCGTTTGAGTGGTGCAGACGGTTCCGAGACGGCCGTACATCAGTGCAGGACGATTCCGGCCGGGCCCGGCTCAGAGCCCATGCAGTGTCAGATTTCCTGAGATCATCCAACTTGTGGAGTGCCTGCTCCTCAAAGACCGACGGATAACATGTCTCGAACTGGCTTGAAAGCGGACCTTTCCGTGGGAACGTTGAACACTATCATTCATGAACACCTCTAGTTTCGGAAAGTTAGGGCCCCTTGGGTCCCGAGGCAGCTCTCCGTGTTTGACTGGCAGAGAAGATTGGACATCTCCCAAGACCTAAGGTACCGTTTCGACACTGAAGGACAACTGTTCCTTGATGGGATCGTCACGTGCGATGAAACGTGGGTGCACCATTTCACTTCTGAGTCTAAACGCGCATTCAAACAGTGGAAGCATCCGGGCTCACCACCCAAGAAGTTCCGAAGCACCCCGTCTGTGGGTAAGATCATGACCACGGTTTTCTGGGGCAAGGCTGGCATTGTTCATATTGATTTTCTGTCCAGTGGTACCACCATCAATACTGCATATTTCTGCCAGGTTCTCCGGGATGTGCATAAGGCGCAGAAGCAACAGCAGCCTGCCTCATCGCTACAGGAGTCCTCCTCCTACAGGATAATGCACGCCCGCATACCGCGCATCTCACGACACGCTCCTTACAGGAACTTGGCTGGGAGTTGCTGCCACATCCCCCTTACAGTCTAGACCAGCGATTTCCATCTCTTCGGGCAACGGAAGGCGTTTTTTTGGGGGCCGCCACTTCAGCTGCGACGACGAGGTCAAGAATGCGGTCCGATCACGGGTGCTACGCACCGGTAAGGATTTCTACGCTGCTGGCATCCAAGCCCCCGTGAAACGCTGCGACAAGTGCATTAGTGCAGCTGGAGATTACGTCGAGAAATAAAACTAGTTTATCGCCTGTAAGCTCATTTTACTTTTGCGAAAAATGAAAAGTCCTGGGGGCTTAATCGCTTCATCGTCTTTACGGTCGTTACAAGCTAACGAGTGGCGGAAGATTCAAAACGGTGGGCACGTGACACATTGTGCGTGACGTGTACCACGGCCTTCACGTATCGCGCGAAGAGTGCCGTGCACGTGCTTTATCACGTGCCCACCTTTTTAAATTTCCCGCCCACCTTTTTGAATTTCCCGCCACTCGTTAGCTTGTAACGACCGTGACGACGATGAAGCACTGATCTCTATGTATAACACTGTAGGGAGCGCGAGCGTGCGGCAACCGGCCGCCATCTTACTGTACCCAAAACAGTCGCCGCAGCGATCATGGCAACTTCTTGCAATTACGGTCGTACCAGCCGTACCGGCAAGGATACCTGGCCGAAATTTCTACAGGTGAGTCATTCTTTATCAAGGAATAAATAGGCGTCTATTCTGTACATTTATTTGACAATTATGAAGTGTTTTTTGCCCAAAACCAGCACTGGGTGCAAGTTGTTTGATTGCTCTTTCGAGGTTCAAGCGAACACACTTGCATTTTACCCGCCGGCAAATACAGTTTGAGTGCATAATATGCTGGAGAGAACATGTTACACTACACTGATAGTGGTGTCATCAATATGTGCGAGCACTCGAGCGCTTTTCTGCATGCACTGCTACCACGGTACCAAGTGTGCTCTACTGAAGCAAGTGCACAGTCATTTCTTTGAACCACCTTCGCGTATAAGTTCAGTATTACGTCATAATAAGACCAAGATAGTCACCCTTTTTCATGTATTGGTATTGTTTTGTGCCTTGGTTTGATTTGTGACAAAGAATCCTACGTAACGGTGGTGTGGTGTGACTTGGATACCGCCTTCGTGTCTGAGCTATGTTGTCAGCTTGTTGCGATAATAATAATTTGTATCTTGTCGTGTTATTTGCAGCAGTGTGGTCTCTCAATACAGGTTTCCTGACGGGGGCTACCCAGAGGATCGTCTGTGTCATCGAGCATCATCTGTGTCATCGTCTGATGCGATCGAGCTTACAGATAAGTATCATGTTCCTCATTCACGGGTTCCTACTTTACGAGGAGGAACCACCCCAGTGCACGCACTGTGGTGAGCCTCTCTCAATTTTGCACATTCTCTTTACATGTTCACATCATGGAACACATAACTTCGAGAGTTTTATATACACCTTAGACCCCTTCACCCAGCATTGTGTCTTGGTGATGAAGATATAATTTCTTTTACAACAGCATTTAAATGTTGAAATTTTTAAAAGATATCAAGATTTTAAACCCTGTTATAAACAGATGTTTTAAACATTTATGCGATGCTTTTACTAAACAACATATTTATTTTTAACTAGTTGCATCCTAACCAATGTTGTCTCCTTGACAGCTGCCTCGACATACTCAAGAAATGGGTGCAAGACCTGAGCAGTGCTCACAAACTTCGATCACCGCAGCACCTCCAAAAAGTAAAAGCATATCTGTCACATGAGATTTTTCAAGGTATTCATAGTATATAATACCTGGTATTAACTGTTGTAGATCTAGCCCACCTCTACAGTATACACCCTCAGGAATTAAAACTCGTTGTGGAACTGTGGTCATTGTTTCAGTTACTAGGCATGCACATATATGCTATAAGAAGAAAATTATTTCTTGAGAATGCACTACTGTTGATCAAACTCATGCAGCTGTAGGTTTACCTTTGGCCTCTTGGAACTCTCTCAAGTTGCCTTAGCTGCAGGAGGAGTGTCCTCCAGCATGTCAACTACATGCAAAAGTATTGACGTATTTAAGGTTATGACACAGTTTGAAGGGTTTCAATTCAGGAAATTTGCAGTGTCAGGGCCTGTCAGAGTGAAACCTACTGAATATCTTACGGTGTCGAAGGGGCGGTTCCTTCAGGATAGGAATATCTTGGATGGGAACAAAAAGCTTGAAATTAACAAAGTGTTGTTTGCATTAAGCAATCTGTAATACACTGAACACATAGGTAGCAAAACAAAAATTTAAAATTCAGCATGTATGAAAATTGGGTGCAACAAATTTACATAGTGTACCTGTACGTTGTCATTCCTGAGATATATATTGTCATTGCAGGGAGGTCACAAAACAATAAATGTGTTGTTTTGTCACTTCCCTGCGCATTCATTGTATCTTGAAATGCGTATATGCCAGAATAAATGTTGAACTTGAAAAATTTATATTCGCTTTATTCATAGAGCATAACATCACTTAACTTTACAAAAGCATATTGTGTTACACCTTTGTCACTCAGAATGCACAACCAAGAAAGCCATCTTCCACTAAACATCACGTTTGACATGATTCAGTTGGTATCATTGCATACACAGGGTACACCAGGGCTCCAGTTTCAAGCTCCAAATCGTCATGTTGCAGTTTGGAAACCGTACATGTGTAGTGCAAGAGAGCCCTCGCACATGAAAATGTAAGATGGGAGTCACTGTTAATGCAAAGTGACTCCTATGAGAGAAACTGACGCTGAAGAAAAGTGTGCAAACTGCGGAAAGTGCCATAGAAAATCTTCAGAAATCGTGCCTGGTTTCACAGCAGTGCTACCACATTCCCTTTTAGATGACGATGATAATGATTGGAGTTTCAGATGTGCAGCTGCATTTTTTGCAACGTGCTCCACATAACAAGCATGACAAAGTCAGCAGTGGATGGCAGGCCCCCGTCCTTACGCAGCTTTGTTCACACTGCAGTTCTATTCAGCAAAAGCATGTGAGTACGCGAGAAGGACATTCAATTTCACCTGCAAATAATCAGAGCAAATGAAGGGGGAAAAAAAAAGAAGTGCTGTACTTCAAAAGGAGATAAGTCTTGTGTCTCAAGGAGGTGTTACCACTTACTAAATTACTTGATTAAGTTTACATCCATACCTAGATTAACTGGCCTAAGCGTGATCTAATTGCGTGCAGTAATTGTTTGGGATGTTTCGGTGTGTTCATATTTGCGAGGCATTACGTCAAAGACACCACTGTCGTTCACTAAAAGACCCTTTCTTGCTTGATATAAATCATACTAAACGCATACGCCTGTCTAAAACAATGGCTGTGATTCTACGGGGCGATTTCTTTCTACCATGCGGGTGTATCCTTTCTGGGACCGTTCTTTGTGGAACAATTTTTGTCCAGAACGCAGCACGGGAGATTATATACATGGTTGTTGTTAATCTCACATCGTTTCTTATTGAAATATTGGCTGGGAAACGTGCGGTAGTACAATCCCCAGCGCTGCACTGCAGTGACGGTCTAGTTTCGGAATGCAAAACGTAACGTAATTAAGAATCGAACTGCATGACACCTGTGAAACACTGTTAGTATACTGGCACCTTACAAAATTGTGTGACGACAAACAACGATCAACGCCTGCAGCGCAATAAATACTCACAATCTCTGTTGCCTCCCATTGGTTTCTATGGGCGCACACAGCGCTTTAGGGCCTCCCAATATGGCGGTCCGAATGCGTGCCTCTCCCCCACGAGCCCCTCTCCCATGCGCGATCCAGCCTTTATACATAGAGATCAGTGATGTATAAAGGCTGGATCGCGCATGGGAGAGGGGCTCGTGGGGGAGAGGCGTGCCTTCGGGCCGCCATGTTGGTGGGCCCTAAAGTGCTGTGTGTGCCCATAGAAAACAATGGGAGGCAACAGAGATTGTGAGTATTTATTGCGCAGCAAGCATTGGTCGTTGTTTGTCATGACACAATTTTGTAAGGTGCCAGTATACTGATGTAACCTAACAGTGTTTCACAGGTGTCCTGCCGTTCGATTCTTAATTACGTTATGTTTTGCATTCCTAAACTAGACCGTCACTGCAGTGCAGCGCTGGGGATTGTACTACAGCACGTTTCCCAGCCAATATTTCAATAAGAAACGACTTGAGGTTAACAACAACCATGTATATAACATCCCGTACTGTGTTCTGGACAAAAATTGTTCCATAAAGAACGGTCCGGGAAAAGATGTACTCGCATGGCAGAAAGAGATCGTTCTGTAGAATCACAGTCGTTGTTTTAGCCGTGTATGCGTTTAGTATGATTTATACCAAGCATCGCATTAGAAAGAGTCTTTTAGTAAACGACAGCGGTGCTTTGCCTCGCAAATATGGACACACCGAAGCAGCTCAAATAATTACTTCACGCAATTAGATCACACTCGTTAGGACAGTTAATCAGGTAGTGATGTAAGCTTGATCAATTAAGTTACTTAGAAAGTGTTAACTCCTCCTTGAGACACTGGACTTATCTCTTTTTGAAGTACAGCCCTTCTATGTCTGTTTGCTTCTTCCTTTATTTGTTCAGATTATTTGCAGGCGCGGTGGTGCCAAACTGAATGTCCTTCTCCAGCACTCACATGCTTTTGTTGAATACAACTGCAGCGTGAGAAAAGCTGCTTGGGGACGGGGTCCTGCTATCCAGTGCTAACTTTGTCATGCTTGTTATGTGGAGCATGTTCCAAAAAATGCAGCTCCACGTATGGTCTTCAAATTGCAACAGGACTATATTTGGAGCTTGAAACAGTTGTGATTTTGTTATTTTTGCCCTCGTGTACCCAGTCTGTGAAACGCAAACAAAAAGGTCTAGCACGATATGCTTTTCTAATGAAGATCACTGATGATGAGTATAGAGAATATACGAGTTCGAGTTTATTCAATATATTATATCATTCATTATATTATTCAACATTTTATGTCAAGTTTATACAACATCAAGTTTATTCAAGATTTATTTCTTGCACTTATGCGTTTCAGGATACAATGAACGTGCAGGGAGGTCGCAAAAGACTACATTTATTGTTTTGTGACCTTGCTACAATGGCAATATATATTTTAAGAATGACAATGGTCAGGTACGCTCTCTAAATTTGTAGCTCTCAATTTTAGGTTGGAATGAGCAATGAATAGCAACTTCCCTCCTGATATTTTCTCATATATGCTACATTTTAAATTTAATGTGATCGAATATGTGATAATATAATAATAATATATAAGAATATAATATGTGATAAATGAATGTGATCAAAAGTAGATGTAAACAACATGAGTAGCCAGAGAAGTGCATTCTCAATAAATAATTTTCTTCTTATAGCGTATATGTGCATGCCTATTAACTGAAACAATTATCACAATTCCCTGACAAGTTTTAATTTCTGAGAGTGTACTGTAGAGGCTGCTTATATCTACAACAGTTCATACAAGGTATTATATACTGTGATTGCCTTTAAAAATCCCATGTGGCACATATGCCTTTACTTTCTGGAGGTGCTGTGGTAGTCAAAGTTTATGGGCATTACGCAGGTTCTGCACCCATTTCTTGAGTATGTCGAGACAGTTGTGAAGTAACCTGCATTGATGATGATTATTCCAATTTTTAAGGTGCATCAACAACAAAGGAAATAATACATCAGAACATTGGTTTGGGTGCAACCAGTTAAAAATGAATATGTTGTTTAATAAATGCATTCGACAAATGTTAAAACATCTGTTTAAAACATGGTTTAAAATCCCTGTATCTTCTAAAAATTAAAAAGATTAAAAACTATTCTAAAAAGAATATGGGGAACTCTTCTAAAAAGAATTATAACCTCTATTTATTATATTGCTGGGTGAAGGAGCCTAAAGTGTAAGGTGTGTTTCTGATGTGAACATGTAAGAAAATATGCAAAACTGAGAGACGCTAACCACAGTTCGTGCACTGAGGTTGTTCCTTCCTGTAAAGTAGAAACCAGTGGATGAGGAACGTGATACTTACCTGTACACCCAGCCGTATCACACTGCACAGATTATTCACTGGGTAGCCCTCATGACGAAACCTGTATTGAGAGACCACTTTTGCCTTAAAAACTGCTACAAATAGCACGACACGCTACAAATTATTACTATCGTAACAAGCTGACGATAGAGCTCAGACACAAAGGGGTTATTCAAGTCGCGCCACACCACCGTCGCGTACGATTCTTTGTCACAAATCAAACCAAGGCACAAAACAATACCAATACATGAGAAAAGGTGACAATCGTGGTCTCATTATGACGTAATACCGAACTTGTGCGCGAAGGTAATTCAAAGAAATGAATGTGGCACTTGCTTCCGCAGAGAACACCGTGTACCATGCTAGCAATGCATGCAAAAAAGCGCTCGAGTGCGCGCACATATATTGATGACAACACTACCAGTGTAGTGTAACATGTTCTTTCAAGCATATTATGCACTCAAACTGTATTTGCCGCCGGGTAAAATGCAAGTGTGCTCGATTGAACGTCGGAAGAGCGATCAAGCAACCTGCATCCAGTTCTCGTTTTGGGTAAAAAAACACTTCATAATGGTCAACTAAATATACTGAATGGACGCCTATTTATTCATTGATGAAGAGTGACTCACCTGTATGAATTTAGGCCCTGTATCCTTGCCAGTACAGTTGGTACGACCGAAATTGCAAGAAGTTGCCATGATCGCTGCGGCGACTGTTGTGGGTACAGTAAGATGGCGGCCGGTTTCTTCACGCTCGCGCTCCTATCCGCGATCCAGCCTTTTACAATCGAGATCACTGCGGTGAAGCGATTAAGCCCCCTGGTTTGACTTGAACACCCCTCGTATACAGCTGCGCTTTTCAAAATGGTGACAGATTCTGTCGTCTGCGTCTTATTCAGTGCGCAAGGTCATAGAACAGAGTGAAGGCTTGCACAAGTAACTTCACCAGATTGTAAAGTACCTCCGTTAAAAAAATGGACACTAAGCTTCGTGTGCCTGTTGTTTTGCATGTTGGAGACGATTACATATCGACTGACTGTATATCATCGCTGCCTCTCATCGGTTGAACGGCGGTGAAACGGAACCCAAATTAGACAGAAGGAAGGTTACAACTCCAAGTGAAGACGAAAAGTGGAACAAACGAAAGGATGTCATTAGGTGAAATATTTCCAATTTGACAACAAGTTGCAATGAAATTCACAATATATCAGTCCATTTCAAAGCAACTAGCTATGTGCGAGTGATAGAACTGATGGTTCGCGAAACGAACCAGTTTGAAAAAAAAAAAAAAAGAAGAAAAAAACGGTTCGAACCATTATAGATGTCTTCCGGAGCTGAACCGGAAGTGAACCCTTATCATCGAACCTAAACCCGAACCTAATCGATAAACGTTTCGGTTCGATTTAGTGGCTCAGACACTGTGCACGAGCTTGAGGTCGAACTCAGGTGTGAGATCGACTTCAAACCGCTTTATGTAAACGGCCCCTGATCTAATCGTGCAGGGTTATCGCTACACATTTACCAGTGACAGAGTTAGTAGGAAAATATTGGAGACGCAAAGAATAATAACAACAATAATTTCCTCGTTTCAAAGACGCCAGGCGTACTTGAACCCGGTTTATCAAGTAATAAGTGTTCGTCAAATCTCGAAAACGGTGTACCCTAGGTATGAGTTGCGGTAGAGTGGACCAGCAGTGTGTGTAGTAACTTACTTTTTTTTGGAGGGGGGGGGGGCAGCAAGTGTCTTGTACGGCTAACCTTTCCCTAGCCATTAAACATATGACTCTTCCCCTTTGTTGCGGTTTTTCTTTGATTTGTGGGCTAGTACCGCAAACGCACTGATGCCGGATCGACATCCCACGCAATCGTGATTAGACAGCGATTGTGATCGCCCTCAGGTCCGGACAAAGCGAGTCTCAGCGACGGAGATAAACAACGCAGACACTTGTCCCCGTTCGTGAACATGATTACACACCTCAAGGAGGGTTGGCGCAGGCGCAGTGGCTTCGTTTCACCCTTACCTTCTCGCTACTCGCACTGCCGGTTACGGGCTGGCAAGATGGCGGCGATGACAGCGGCCCGCACGAAGAAAGCAACATCGACAAACGCCGAAATAGATGAAATGCCGTTTGCATTAATGTGCATTTCTTTCAAGGAGATATCCTAGACCAATGTGTTATTTTAATGTGGAACATCAGTGGGTACAGGACACCGGTAATTTCGTGCGGAGATGACGTCAGTGTCCTGGCTTCTGTGTCAAGCACCTCACAGGTTCCGATAGGCGAGGTGCTTTGTGATCACTGCCTGTTTAAAATTGGATTCACAGACGCTTCAGAAGCAGTATGGGTGGCTGTTGCGCTTTTGTGAAGGGCTGACTGTTCCATTCAGGACTACAATGGCAGGTATTGCTTGTCGCAGTCGTTATACTCAAAGTCACATTTCGTGCGTGCTTACCGTCGCTAAATTAGTTGATGTACATACACAGAAAAACACGGTCTATTAGAGCCAGCTCTCACTTAGCGACGCCCGACACGACGTCGTGAACGGGCGGCGGAAGCAGATGTGCATTTCCGCCGCCCCGTCAGCGCGCACGATTTTCATGTTCCCACCCCAGTGGCGTTCCGTCGTCCAAAGCAGACGAAAACTCCGGAGGCGTGGCCGTTCTGTGTCACCTAATTGGTCGCGGTCGCCAGTATGTCGTTCTCGGCAGCTCTCGCCGGCTTGGTGAAAAAAATCAACATGCATTTTTTTTTTTGCACTACGTTTCTTTTCTCCCAACGCAGGAAATGCACGTCTATTTCCGCCGCCAGCACACGACGTCGCGTCGTGCGTCGCCAAGTGAGAACTGAGCCTTAGTCAGGTTCTGATAGTCGCGCTTTACCGCTTTCTAAAGATGTTTCTAGAGCCAGGCACATCCACCTCCAGCACCCCCAAGCGTGCATCGTCGGCTAGTTTAGACACGGAAGTCGACACTTTTCCCATGATTCTTAGAAAGGTCGGGTATTGTGTGAAGCTTCCGCCAGAGGGCTGCAAATGAAAACGAACATGAAGCGCGGACGGGCGCAGCGTGCCCAGCGGGATTGCGCTAACCAGGATTGCGGAACCGATCCAGATTGTGTTCGACCTCAGTGGCGGATCCAAAGGGGGGGGGGGGGAGATACCCCCCCCAAAACGTCAGTTTATACATTGGATTTCCCTCTTCCCCCTCCCCCACTAGGCGCTCCGACGAAGAAACCGCCCCCCCCCCACCCACCCCAAACCGAGGGTCTGGATCCGCCCCTGTCGACAGTGCGTTTGGGGTATAAAAGGGATTATATGGGGTTTGGGAGAGGAAGAGAAAGAAGAGGACAGCTTCGTCGTGTCGCCATAGTCGTGTTCTGCGTGCGCTATGGCGGGCTAGAAGCCCGCCATACGTGCGCTTCGCCACTTACTGCTCGAATTTGTCCTTTGTTTTTCTTTTTTTTTTTTTGTTCGAGGTTTGACGGAGTTCATTAAAACGGGTCTACGGAGCAGCGCTGCTAATCATTCTTTTTCTGAGTGGAAGCTTAGGTTTTCAGAATACCATCAGTGTACCTGCCTTTCTACCGGCGAATTGAAAAACTGCTGCAGTACTCTCACATTTTGCTCACCATTACACTGAACTTCGACCCAGTATGAAATAAAAGATGAACGTACCATATTTAGATATGACTGTGCGTAGAGGTCAAACTGCGTAATATTTTCGGATCTGGGTACAACTCGTTGGAGGGGGTCAAAGTGCCTGTCGCCAACAAAGTACACTGTGTACGGCCGCCACAAATACATGGTGCTATCAGGATGGCTCTCCCGGACAGGTACCAATTCTGAAATGGTGAAGAAGAGAAGTAATCAGCTTTTCATCACCTTCATGTCGTCATGATGCACACAGAATCCAAATTGCTGTAAAAAAGGCAGCGCACCATCCGTGGTACAGCATTGGTGGCCAACACAATGTACGTTGACACGTTGTTGGCTCTTGGTACTATTGACCCTATAAAATAGTCAATCTCGGTATAGTAGGGAAGCGGTTGAAATGTAGGAATATCGTATCGGACTTGGACATTTCCAGGAATCCGACACGGCATGCTAGATACTCCTATACACTATTCTTTGAAACATTGTGTGACGGTAAAACCAGGGTGTTAGAACATCCTGACCCCCGATAATTGTTGGAAAGTCAGACTATATTTCTATCGTATTTGCAGGATTTCATTAGTACTTGTCGATTTATGTTTTTTCGGGGGTCTCACAAAGGTGCACAACACTCGCCGGGTCTTTCTACACGGTTGGTGTGACCAGCCCTGTAGCATGTCGCAGGACCCACCACAGTTGCTCATGCGAGCAACTATTAGTAGCCTCTACATGTCTCTTTCTGGATAACATATTTGTACGAAAAACTGAACTAGTGCAAACATCCCACTATTTATACACTACTTATACCCACTACCTACTTACCCACTATCTTATAAATACTCTTATATCGCCCACAACGTGTGAGATAAGCGTTGCTAACGAGAAAATGCACTTGACGGCCCATAGCCCTTCCTGCGAATGACGTTCGGACCGGATACTGTTGATACCTTCCATAGATACAGTGTTGATACATCCATCGTATGAATCTAACCTTAGGGTTATCGTCATCAAACATATCCTCTGCCCCCGCTAGGAAACCCATTTAGACTTTGTGCTTTTTTCACGGCAGCCAGTCGCACCCAGCTGTTTCTTGGAATAACGAAATTTCCTTTCGCTAACATCAACGTCAACGGATGAAAATACAGTACAATTAACCTAATGTGAGCGGAAGTTGTAGCCCACCAGATAGTGGAAAAACAAATGTACTGAAGAAAGACGCACCAACATTTCTCTCTTCAAACGCTGCAACACACGGGTTCGTTTATAAATAACTTTATTGAGCTGCATTGATCCGGCATGTTCTTCTTAAAGCATAACTTTAAAGTAACTAGGTTACTTTGACGTGGTGACTGTAGCTGTAACTCAGTTACTGTTTCTACACGTTACCTTTTTGCGGAATAAAAGCGGCCTGACCTCCAGGCAAATAGGGTGACATATGGGATGCCTCGATGGACGGCGGCGCCTGCAGGGTGGAGACCCGGCTCTAGCAGACGCCATATAGGGCGAGGCTTTAATACCAAGAAGAAGACCGCGGTGTAGCCGCGGACCGTTGTAGAAAACGAACGTATACCTATTGCCAACATGCTTGAATTTTACTGCACAACAAACAGCGAGCACATCCAAATGTTCGACCCAACTTTCGCACCCGAGGGTACGTCTACGCTGCGAGCGGCGCTGTCCATCGAGCACCCTAGGGTGACAGTACCGTCAGCGCCGTTCTGCATGTGAGGAGGAGAGTGGCGCGGGGGCCTGCGAAAGGCAACCCCACACGCCACTCTTACGGCGGGCCATAGCACCAGTCAGTTGTATCGGCAGAGTCCCGCAGTGATGTCACCCGTTGAGAAGTTCCGTATCACATCAGGAAACTCAATGCACAGCAAGATTCCATCACCGTCAGTACCATGTTGGGGAATGCTACGCCTCAGCAAATGCAACAAGAGGCGAAGAGAACGGTCCCCATCCCCATCTTCCCGTTTCCTTCTCACTCGATGTCGCTTTTACAGCTCAGCGGCGTTACCGCTCGAGACAAGTTAACCCTCCCAGATGCTGTCACAGCGGCCTTCTAGAGCACATTCTTCTTCATTGCCCACATTATAACAACCTTCCCAAACCGCACTGTCCGGGTCTCCGCCTCCCCTTTTTCCCTATCAAATTTGCATGGTCCCTAGCCGAGTGCAGCCCACCAACGCTGTGCGCTCCCTTTGACACTTCTGGACACAATCGGACTTCGATCTTTATTGTGAAGGGGTTCATTATTTCATTCCTCACATCACTACCAGGAACAGGGTAGAGTATCGCCCTCGTTGTTGTTGTTGTTGTTCACTGTTGCTTCAGAGCCTGTTTGCTTCAGCAGACACAGGTAAAGGAAAACTGAGGAGGCAGGTTCATGAAAGCCACGTGCTTTGTAGGGAAGGACATGATTTGCGTAGGCGATGGTCTTCTGGCCAGATCAACCGCGTTGTGGTCAAGATAAGCCACAGAAGAGTACGTGCTGACCTGGTTCAGTGGTTAACCTGCTCGCATTGTCACGACTGGGAGATACCCGGGTTCGAACCTCGGTGCCGGCAGTGCTTCTTAACTGCGAGCGCATAACGCTTATGGAGACACTCAAGCCTTCAAGCCAACGCTGAGCCCCTTCCATGGCTGCTTCACCACATTGTAAAATAAGAGCTTCTCGCTTTGCACCAACAAAAGCTGTAAGCGAAAACTACATAGAGAGGTCGTTCCTTGATACACGACAATCGCGTTTAATTATCAAAATATTCTTTTCCTTCTCGCACTAGACACACTAGCACACCTCAAACAGCCCATTACGTGGACCTCATTTCAAAGGAGCAAGAACCTGACGGAGCGCGAGCGCCACGCCGCGGCCCCAGGCTCGAAGAATCGGAACGATGCTTTCTCAACGGTGGCGCGGCAGTGTTCGGTCTCCTTAGGGCCAGTTCTCACTTAGCGACGCCCCACGCGACGTCGTGAACGGGCGGCGAAAGTAGTGGTGCATTTCCGCCGCCCCGTCAGCGTGCACGATTTTCATGTTCCCACTACAGTGGCATTCCGTCGTCCAAAGCAGCTCCAACTCAGGAGGCGTGGCCGTTCTGTGTCACCTTGTTGGTCGCCAGCATATCGTTCTCGGCAGCTCTCGCGTGCGTTGTGAAAGAAATCGGCATGACATTTTTTTTGCCTCGACGTCTCGCCTCTCCCAGAGCCGGAAATGCGCGTCTATTTCCGCCTCCAGCTCACGACGTTGCCTGGGGCGTCCCCAAAGCGAGAACTGACCCTTAGTTCCCTTCCGTGGTCCCGTTGAGAACGGTGAGTCCTATCACCGGCACCGCCACGGATGGAAGCATCATCTGGTTACGTCCTCGGAGCCTTTCCATACCAAAATTACTTTATGGATGCCTCACCAATTCTGGTCGTTGTAGGGATAAAGAAAAAAAGGGGAGAAGAAGAAAAAAACAGGTACGCTTTGAATTGTAACTGGCTCAAATTTTGCAATTTCACGTTACCCCCTGAATGTCGACGGCACAGTTCCTTCTGAAATGGGACCATGGGCTCTTTCTTGCTGTCCTACACTCTAAGAAAAAAAAAGAGTACTTCTATTCCTTTTTGGGACTAAATGTTCTGCCACAAAAAATAGTCAATTTCGGGAGTAAATGCACGGCAGTAAATGAATGTCACAGAGTGGAGACTGCATTTCACACGCGGTTGTAAGCGTCCCGGGTACATAATTTCGTGCGCATGCACGAAAATACTTTGAAGCAAACCGTCAACCGTGATATATTGAGTGATATAAAATCTTTTGCCATACTAGGGCACAATTTGCGAAGAAAGGACCGCTGTTTCTTACTCTATGTGCGAGGAAATTCGCTACGTTGTCTGAGTTATACAGCCTTATCTCGTTCAAAATGATCAAGGGCACATATTTACGTAGACTCTTGCATTCAGGAGACCATTCAAGAAGTTTAGTGACAATTTGCAGTCCTGGGGAGTAAATGTCGGGTTAGGGGGCTAAAATGGGGAGTAATTCCAGACTAGGGGAGTAGAAGCTGCAATTACTCCCCGTTTTATTCCTTTTTTTTTCTTAGAGTGTACTAGAATGGGTCCACGGCTCTACGGCGCTTAGCCACGGTTGCTTCACGGCGCTAACACAGACTTAGAAGAATAACATAAAAAAGAATTCTGACCAAAAAGGCGAATTATTGAATTTTAGTGAATTACACTACAGGCACAGACAGGTACGAGGCCCTGTAATGTCCACCGAGCTCAAGAAGCCATCGTCCGTGTAGTGGTGCGCCAGACTTCTTTCTAAAATTATCTTTCGATTGAAAGAGGTCACCTCGTATATACGCATAGCGAATCCAAATACCTGCACAAACGGTGCGGTTCATCACGATTGTGAAATATCAATTAAAACATTACGAGCTTTGAAGTTGAAAAGTTCTGCAAATAAAATTTAGATATTAGAGTTGCATTTTTTTCCTCCCTTGTAACTTCCATCGGCGGCTCACTTATAAATTACTGTAAACATACACATAGCGCATACATATAAGGATAACGAGACCTGGGCGCAAAACATAAAGGGATTTAGAAGCTACTGATTACAAGTTGGGGTTTCTTAGTTTGTGCCGTTTTTATCCGTACATTAACCAGGGTGCACTCTAAATCGTTTTACACCTTAAAGGGTGTAAATCAAAATGTTCATGGCGCACACCTTTTAAGGTGTATTTTAACACCCTCATGGCAATTGTGGTGTAAAGGGTGTAACGCCGAATAAAACTGCTGGGTCCATGGCAATATGCTGGTAACTGTGTATTCACAATTACCAACATATTACATATAATCACATTGAGGTACATTTATGTATGTACATCAAGGTGATTAAATATGTGTGTAAACATGCACAGCCGACATACAGAAAATCATGTATGGCGTGGCAGCTGTGCATGGCAATGAAGCATGGCAGCTGTATATAGCTTTTCGTGAGATTGTAGACCTTTTCATGAGCAGGCACCTCCCCCATATGCGTGTTCATGGCCTAGAACGTTGCATTTATTGGTTTCTTCAAGGCTGTTTGGTCCTCTCCTAGCTGTATGGTATATGCGTTTCAAAAGAAAACACCAGTATTTTAAAGATGTTGCTAGAAAAACTCGACATTTTAAGAACATAACCCTTTCATTAGCAAGAAGACATCAATTTTATCAAATGTATGTGTGGTCGCAGCCCTTCATCAGAAATGCCACATCTACTGATGGTTCCAAGGAGATACTACTTCAACATGCCCCCAAAACAATTCAGAGTTACATTCATGACCGTGATATTCACGCAGAATCTATGGTCTATGTGAAAAGTGCAGTTGATAATGATAACACATTTGCTGTTGGCTGTGTTGTTGCTAAAGAATCTTCCGAGGAGGACGTACCCGTGTTCGTTGAGATTACAGTTGAGTATGATGAGCACTATCATGTATTTGTTCTGTCTTGCAATGAGGAGCAACGTGTTTTAAGAAATTTAAGCACTATCTCAGCAGATCTTCTAAATCTGCATATATTACTATATGGTAGACGTGTTGTAAATCTACGCCATGCACTTTTGTAATGTAACTTCCCGTTCCCTGTTGTATATATTTACTTTTGTTCATGTGAACGAAAATAAACATACTCCTCCCTACACCCAGGCGACACACTTATCACCATATTTCACCTGAGGGTGTAGTACACCATTGTTACACCCTCAGGAACTTCCAAAACAAAGTTGTAGGGTGTGAAAGGGGTGTGATCTTTGTTGATACACCTATTTTACACCTTTAAAGGTGTGAAACGATTTAGAGTGTGGACGTGTATCAGCTTACAGCAATGACGGCGCTATCCCAGCGCTAGACAGCCGTTTCGGCCTTACTGGGTATTCCTCACCAGTACGCAGGTAAGCAACGTGTAACTATGTGGTTTCAGAAGGCATTTTTGTATTGGAATGAACGAGACTTACCCATGGCGGTGGAGGGATGTCTTGAGACTGCGGTGCATAGCGCGAAGACGATAGTGGCAAGGTAAACGGCGGAAAAGGTATGGAGCATGTTTTTGCTTCCAAAGAGTGTGATCGACAGAGGGGTTGAGTCTCGAAGGGACTGAATATCAAAAGCTACACCAGGAGGGATGTTCGCTACGTGCCGGAGATATCACTTTAGGACGATAGAAAACGGAGTATCTGTGGGCTCAAGATTAAAGGTCGACAGCAAGGTGACGAATTGAGCAAACTAAGTGTGCTGACTAGCATTCACTAAGACACAACCGAGCTCGGTGATACCTGTAGACCCGTGCGGTAACATTTTAATTAGGTCACGTTTTCTTGCAGCTTTTATTCACGTGTTTTCGACTCCGTCTCGAAAGTGTGAACTTAACAAATGATTAAGATTTCGCTAATTGGCAGGCTCACGGCACGCGCGGGAGGCACTCGAACTTAATGAGCTTTCAGCAGTTTACATTGGAAGAAACTGCTTGCGAAAATGAAGGAGCCGACGCACATTTATTAGCTCGTGACCGTTACGAAATGCCGTGTTACAGGTCTCTCTAAGGAAAAATATTCGAGTCTGCCGCTAGTAAAACTGTTCTCCTCTTACCAGCTGTGCAGAACGATGAGCTATTCTGCAAAATATCCGACTCTCGTCAGCGCCATCTGTGAGAACGGACTGGGGAACAGGAAACCGAGGCACCGAGAGTACACGTCTAAGAAAAGGAGTAATTTTACTCCTTTTTGGACTAAATACATTTCCACAAGAAATAATCCCTTTCGGAGTAAATAAATGTCACAGAGTGTAGACTGCATATCACAGTATGTCGTAAGAGTCCCAGGTACATAGTCCGTGTGCATGCATGAAAATACTTTGAAGCAAACCGTCAACCGTGATATATTGAGTGATATAAAATCTTGCGCCATACTAGGGCACAATTTGCGAAAAAAGGACCGCTGTTTCTTACTCTATGTGCGAGGAAATTCGCTACGTTGTCTGAGTTATACAGCCTTATGTCGTTCAAGATGATCAAGGGCACATATTTACGTAGACTCTTGCATTCAGGAGACCATTCAAGAAGTTTAGTGACAATTTGCAGTCCTGGGGAGTAAATGTCGAGTTAGGGGCCTAAAATGGAGAGTAATTGCAGACTAGGGGAGTAGAAGCTGCAATTACTCCCCGTTTTATTCCTTTTTTTCTTAGTGTGTACTGGAATGGGTCCACGGCTCTACGGCGCTTAGCCACGGTTGCTTCACGGCGCTAACACAGACTTACAAGAATAACATAAAAAAGAAATCTGACCAAAAAGGCGAATTATTGAATTTCAGTGAATTACACTACAGGCACGGACAGGTACGAGGCCCTGTAATGTCCACCGAGCTCAAGAAGCCATCGTCCGTGTAGTGGTGCGCCAGACTTCTTTCTAAAATTATCTTTCGATTGAAAGAGGTCACCTCGTATATACGCATAGCGAATCCAAATACCTGCACAAACGGTGCGGTTCATCACGATTGTGAAATATCAATTAAAACATTACGAGCTTTGAAGTTGAAAAGTTCTGCAAATAAAATTTAGATATTAGAGTTGCATTTTTTTCCTCCCTTGTAACTTCCATCGGCGGCTCACTTATAAATTACTGTAAACATACACATAGCGTATACATGTAAGGATAACGAGACCTGGGCGCAAAACATAAAGGGATTTAGAAGCTACTGATTACAAGTTGGGGTTTGTTAGTTTGTGCCGTTTTTATCCGTACATTAACCAGGGTGGACGTGTATCAGCTTACAGCAATGACGGCGCTATCCCAGCACTAGACAGCCGTTTCGGCCTTACTGGGTATTCGTCACCAGTACGCAGGTAAGCAACGTGTAACTATGTGGTTTCAGAAGGCATTTTTATATTGGAATGAACAAGACTTACCCATGGCGGTGGAGGCATGTCTTGAGACTGCGGTGCATAGCGCGAAGACGATAGTGGCAAGGTAAACGGCGGAAAAGGTATGGAGCATTTTTTTTAGCTTCCAAGGAGTGTGATCGACAGAGGGGTTGAGTCTCGAAGGGACTGAATATCAAAAGCTACTTCAGATACGATGTTCGCTACGTGGTGGAGATATCACTTTAGGACGATAGAAAACGGAGTATCTGTGGGCTCAAAATTAAAGGTCGACAGCAAGGTGACGAATTGAGCAACCTAAGTGTGCTGACTAGCATTCATTAAGACACAACCGAGCTCGGTGATACCTGTAAAACCGTGCAGTAAAATTTTTATTAGGTCACGTTTTCTTGCAGCTTCTATTCACATGTTTTCGTCTCCATCTCGAAAGTGTGAACTTAACAAAGGATTAAGATTTCGCTAATTGGCAGGCTTACGGCACGCGCGGGAGGCACTCGAACCTAATGAGCTTTCAGCAGTTTACATTGGAAGAACGTACTTTAGAAAATGAAGGAGCGTATACGCACGTTTATTAGCACGTGATCGTTACGAAATGCCGTGTTACCGGTCACTCTAAGGAAAAATGTTCGAGTCTGCCGCTAATAAAACTGTTCTCCTCTTACCAGCTGTGCAGAACGATGAGCTGTTAGTGCAAACTATTCGACTCTCGTCAGCGCCATCTGTGAGAGCGGACTGGGGAACAGGAAACTCAGACAACGAGGGAAGAAAAGAAGGAGTAATTTTACTCCTTTTGAGGTCTAAATGCATTGCCACAAAAAAAAAAAAAATAGTCCCTTTCTGGAGTAAATGAATGTCACAGAGTGTAGACTTTAAGACTGTCGTAAGAGTCCCAGGTACATAATTCGTGTGCATGCACGAAAATACTTTGAAGCAAACCGTCAACCGTGATATATCGAGTGATATAAAATCTTGCGCCGTACATAGGACACAATTTGCGAAGAACGAAGCGCTAACGGTTTCTTACTCTGTGAGGGTGTAAAATTGCTAAGTTGGCTGAGTTATACAGCCTTATGCCATCATATTGACCAAGATCACATATCTACGTAGGATGTTTCATTCAGGAGACCATTCGCGATGTTCAGTGACAATTCGCAGTCCTGGGGAGTAAATGTCGAGGCCAGGGGACTAAAATGGGAAGTAACTGCAGTCTAGGGGGAGTAGATGCTGTAATTACTCCCCGTTTTACTCCTTTTTTTTCCTTAGAGTGTAGAAGGACGATGATCAGCCATGGTAACAGCAAAAAAGAAACCAAAAGAAACGAACTAACTTCCACCAAGCTGTTCAAGGAAAAGTACGGGAGTCCGATTAGTAACAAGTACTGGGCGTTTAATGACGATGAGGAGTATTTACGAAAATGGTGTTTAATCGAGGATGGTAAAAGGACGAAGAGATCGTCGTCGAACGGGTATCCTAGGGGATAACGCGAGGCACACACTTACAACGTGACGCACAGCCGTTGAATACAACGTTGGCACTACTTACACACATTGACCAGGGGTACATGACAGCTGCAGATGACAAAGACGTGACACAGCCCCTTCTAATAAAATGAAATGCACCCATTTCATGATCACTGTTGAAAGAGTGAACACTTTTGAAGTTTAAAGTTTATTTTCTTTCTAGAAATACAAGTTGCACTTGTGTTTTTATGGACAGGTCCTAGAGTTGGTGCAGGGATCAATAGTTATCGAGCAGGGATAATATACACGCCCAGCCACTAATTATCAGATCATTAGCAAATAAGAAATAGAGTATAATTAGTATAATTTAATATAGTTTTACCACATTTATTTAGAAGTTATCACACCACCAACTCGCTGAAAGAGGCGACAACCAAGGTTCACAATGAATAAAGGACTCACATGCGAAGTGAATTACATGGTGTCAGTGTGACTACACACGTCGATTTTGAAAGAAATAAGTGATGACGTCTTTCCAATGTGAAGCGGCGATGAGTTCCAGCTTCTGCTTGAAAAATGGGAGAACTGAAATACACAATAGTGGTTCGACCCCATGGAGTATTTGAAAGTTAGTGCAGTGCACACCTTCTAAGTCACACTTCTATGTGACTAAAATATAAATGTCTACTCCGCTGCTGTTAAAGCGAAAAAACTCGAGTGAAAACTCTCGCTGGCTCGGAGAATAGGGTCGCGATGATTATACTTGGGATAAATTTTTTATTCCAGTGCCAGCAGGATATATTGAGAAAGATTTCGACTGTGTGAGGTGAGCACAGGGCCTGTAGAGGGGCATCAAAGCGCAATGCTCTGTTGGGTACTGAAGCTTGCAGTCAATGATGTTGGGATTTACTCCCATGGGCCACTCTGGACCGGCTACGGCAAGCATGAAACAGCCATCACCCCCAAGCATCACCACCTCCAGTATCCGCAACTGTTTCTGTTCATTTGCATCCGACAGGTGATGCACCCTGCACTCCATAACCTTTTCCGATGGACTCTTAGCCGTACCGTGTATTCACACAAGCGACATTCCCCCAGAAGCAGAAGATACAGAAAGCGTCCTAGCTTTCTGCTGTCGCGTGAGCGCGAGCGCTGAACATCGTGTCTTCACGTGCACTGCATGCCAACCGTGTGGAATATCCTACTACACAGCCACAAGATATTCCGTGGTAGACGACAAGAAGACACGCTGATGGTGTCGTCTGCTAAATACGCAGTACGCCACTCCCGATATTCCACACCGTGTGAATGCTCCGATAGTGGTGTTTTTGCTTTTTCATACACAAGAATATTCCGTGAGGATGTCGCTCGTGTGAATACACACGTAGTGGAAGAAGTGTCGAGCACCCTCGATGCCGGAGACTGAAGAAGAAGAAGAAGCGAAAGCGCGCAGTACAAAGGACTCTCGCATTCTCTTCTAGGCCATCAAGTTGAACAGTGGGAACGCATAAGGGCCTTGCGTTCACAATGGGTTTGCTTTCTGAAGGGTCGCCACTCTCTTGGGAAGAAACAAAGGCGGCTCTGTGAACACGTCCGCCATCATGGGATCCTCCAGTCATCATCCAGTACCACAGCTCGAAAAACCGCAAGCACGACTGTCTGCGCTGGGGCGACGAGATCGAGTACATGCTGGTTCGGTTTGACCACGAAAATCGTCGAGCCCAGCTCTGCCTAAGGGCCCCTCAATTGCTGTCCACCCTCAACGAAAGAGACGGCCGTGACCGTTCCCTGTGTTCCTGGCATCCAGAATTCGCTGCCTACGCCATTGAAGCCATTCCGAATGCTCCGTACGGGGACTTGGTGTCGCATTATAACGTTGTTGAGCACAACATGCGGGAACGCAGAGCCGAGGTTCGCGCCCTGCTCGCGAAAG